>NC_081758.1:16672078-16764578 GCF_963082965.1 Carassius carassius
GGATTTGCCACCAACAGAAGGCAACCAATTACCAGTAGAGACCAACAGGTCCATTACAGTTTCCAGTAAAACCAACACAAGTCCCATTATAACCAGTAAAACCATTAACATTTTTCTAATGGTGTCTATTGTTTTATTTTTTTTATTTTTTTTTTTTCATCAGGGTTTTTATTATAATTATTTTATTTGAAATATTCCCAAAATATATTGTGAAATAACTTGATTCTCAAATATGTGTAAGTAAATTAATTTTGCACCTCTATAGATTGTCAATTGATCTATAATGGGCGATGGACAAAGTAGCCTAATCTGCCATCAGACATGCAATCTGGGTTATATGAAATGATGGGAACACTTTTTGTAAGTGAAGAAAACAAAAATAAATGACTTCATTCAATAATTCACGTCTGATGGCAGGTGGAGTATTTTTTTTAACCTTTTCTGGACCTTGACACTGTTATTTACTTGCCAGTCTATGGGACAGTCTCAAGCCTCCAGGATTTCATCCAAAATATCTTAAATTGTGTTCTGAAGATGAACATAACTTTTCACGGGTTTGGAACGTCATGGGGGTAAGTGATTAATGACAAAATTTCATTTTGGGGTGGAGGATCCCTTTAATGGTTTAGCTGAGTAGCTAACTAGTCTTCTACCATTATGGTCCCTAAGGTCGCTAAACACTGGACTTTTGCTAGTACCTAGGATAGCAAAGTCCACTAAAGGAGGTAGAGCTTTTTAACATTTGTCTCTTAAACTCTGGAATAGCCTTCCTGATAATTTATGGGTTCAGAGACACTCGCTCTGTTTAAATCTAGATTAAAGACACATCTCTTTGGCCGAGCATTTAAATAATGCATCTCATAATTTTGGACTGCAGTTATATCTGATCAAATGCATATTATTATTCTTAAGCTTGGGTTAAACTAATTAATTTTACTTGGTTGGAACAGCAGCTATGCTAATTATGTCTCTATTTGTTTTGCTGTTTTCCAACTAGGATTTACACAAGTACCCGTCTGGATCCAGAACACCTGAGAAGAGATGATGCTGACCCCTCAGAGGACCCCAGATGATGTGAACCCTGAATCAACAAACAGAACTAACAAATATTGTTACAAGTGTGATTGCATCATATAATAATTGCTGTTAAGTGTTCAACGTCTATTTGATTACGCCTTTAATTGATTTTTTTCCATACATTTCTCCCATATGCACATAAACTGACAGTCACCACTGATAAATTACTACTAAATAATGTAGAAACTTAATTTTCTGTAAAGTTGCTTTGCAATGATTTGTATCGTAAAAAGCGCTATACAAATAATTAATAATTAGCCTGTAAAACTTTCATTGTACAAAAAGAGAGCAAAGAAACTTTACAAAGAATTTTTTCACTTCAGCACAGTGAGTTCAAACACTCTCAAAAACTCCCATAATAATCTCTAAAGCTGCTTACAATGTGAAATTAATATCATACTTACATTCATATATCTTCACTGTTGTTTCTGATAAGTGAATTAGGAAGATAATCCAGTCAGCCAGCGCACGGTGACGAAACGGCTACTTCAGCGGTAATTTATCTGAACGCCTCTGATTTGTCCTTGCATTCAGAAACTCAACAGAATCGTATGTGATTGGTTATAATGCGCAGTGCTTTAAAAACACCATTTGTCTCTGGCTTTGTGCCAGCCAGCAAACGTTATTTAAATTTTAAGTTTAGAGGACAAACTGCGCATTTCACTCAAAATTGTTTGGTGTAATATGATTCCAAATTTAGGGGGGGGCAAAGGAGAGGCCAAGCTCCCCCTAAATTTGGAATATAGGTTTATAGAGCCACCCCAGTGTAGGTCTAGGGAGGGCTTTATTGTACCAATAAGGTGGCATCCATTTATATTAATGATTTGATTTAAAATTCAAATTTACACTCAATAAGTTAATATTGCATACTTATTTATAATGTACTATAATACAAGTACATTTTCAAGTAGTATAAATAGCAGAAAATCCTGATATTTAAACATAGTGTGAATAGCCGGTGCCTTTTCCCCTACTAATTTTATTTTTTGTTCACTGTTAACAGCGTTGGTTGTACAAAAATAAATGGTCACAAACAAATTTCTCACATAATGAGAGATCTTCAAGTGCCAAAGTTGGCAATGCTCTCTCTCTCTCTCTCTCTCTCTCTCTCTCTCTCTCTCTCTCTCTCTCTGGGGTGAATCACAACTGTAATAAAAACCCACTGCAATTATAGTTGTTTCTTGTACCTGTGGGAATGAAGACTGCCAGCATCGTACGAAAAAAACAGTCTGTCCACCGATTAGGCTTGCTGAAATTTCATTGGTTGATTTATTTGATTTTTGATAAAGCGGTCTTCATTTCCTCTTTTAAACAAGATGCACAGCGCCACCTCCAGGCAGGACAGATGATTGAGCCCACAGCCAATCTGCACCCACTGAACACAGGAGGGCAGAAGAGGTACACTTCTAATGCTGTGATCAAGCTTGTGAAGTATGTTGTGTTTTCATGTCTAAAGCTAAAGAACATAAAATGCTATATATATATATATATATATATATATATATATATATATATATATATATATATATATATATATATATATATATATATTTTAATTACCATCCTAATTGAAAGGAAAATGCACTTAGCTTAATGTTTCTTCAGAGCTGACAGTTAATGCATTTCTTGAATTTAAGAAGAGTATTAAAACAGACTGTCCCGATTACAACTGTCTGTTCAGTGAGTTACATACTGTCCTGTAGTCCCAGATCAGTGATGCCTCAGGAGAACAGCACTAGAAGACCATTAATCTCTGCATCTGTGTATTATTTTAATCCAACTAAAATAAATCGAACTTGATACATCATTACACTCGATAACAGGAATGCAAGTTTTCATTTTTAAGAGATGGTTTGGCAGGCATCATGATGAGTTTTCCATATGGAAGACCAGCTTTAAGAGCACATGCGATATTCGGTCCAGACAATTATACAAACAATGGGATATTGTGGTTAATTCATAATTTAACTTGCTTGTCAGTTTTTTTTATCATGCACTGGACTTCAAATGATCAATTCTTTCTCATCTCTGACTCATGCAAAAATAATAATAATAATACTAATAATTGCAGAAAATGCCTGAATCCAGATTTCTTTGTTCACAAAACCATCACAGTTAACTGAATTGAAAACACGTGTTGGGTAAACTGCTCTGCCTAATTTCAGGCAATTTACATATGTGAAATGAGGAAAACATGTGCTTCTGCCTAATAATATGGCCTAGCATATAATACTATATTGAATTTTGACAACTGTCTTAAAATAACCAATAATTATTTTGGAGTAGGAAATGAGGTTATAAATTCTACAACTTTTTGTCATGTCTGCAGAATGAAGCTGCACGTCAAAATGTGAATTCCTCTAGTGTGAGTCCCAGAGCTCTGCATCGCAGACAGTCACACCACCTGCATAAACACTTCTGTATTGCCCAAAAGTAGTAGTTGAGCTGCCAGAAGTCCTGCCAGAGAATGAATAATCCTGACTAGCTATATTTGCATGGGCACATTTCTGCCATCGCATTCAAATAAGAAGTGGCAGCAATTCCAACTTTATAGTTCTTGAAGGAACTGGTCACCAACACAAAACCAGTGCAGTGCAGGTGAGTATGAACTCAGTTTGAACAAGAACAGACCTGAGGGAGAAAGACTGGGAGAGCATGATGTTCTCATGTTTTATTATAAAAGAACCTGGTCGAACTTTCGAATCGAAGATTCATCTAAAGCAATTCCTGAACTATAAAACGCCTTTATCGAAAATCCACAAAGGTAGCTAAATCATCTAGATTTACCTTAAAGTGAGACCAAAGTTCTTTAAGGTCAAGTCCCGAAGACTACATAAACCACAGGAGGCAGTTCACATATACTATCATTGATGGATCTGTCAAGTCATTAGTCAGTGTTAAAGGTAAGTGACATCTACTCTCTCCCATCTACAGCACTGTCCATACATTCCATATATAATAGGTTGGCTATATATGGCTAACTACCTTACTCACACTGGGATGCAGACAGCCAAAAGAGCAGAAGTGGTTTCCAGATGTTGACACAGACAGACAGTAATTGGAGTTTGTGATTACTTCCAGCTGCCATGGAACACGGCCAGTAAATTCTCCAAAGGGAGTGAATGTTCTGTGCCATAACTCACACAGCAACGTTTACAATAATAATAATAACATACTTTGCCATCTTGTGGGGGAAATATTGACAGAGTGATTGCATTTTTCTTTGGGTGTTTTTTTTGTTTGTTTTTCACCTAAAGCTCAGGAGAGACGTGCAGAACTTATAGTTCTGACCAGAACAGCATCTACATCAATAACCCCCTTTTTTTTGTCCAAATATTTCCCAATTTTAGAACTGCACAAATTTTACTCCTATCATAAGTCTCAGCATACTTGCAAAATAGATTTTATTTTACACTTATGCATTTGGAAAAGCAGTTTGTGATATCCGGTTCGCGAACGAATCATTCGATGTAACCGGATCTTTTTGAACCAGTTCACCAAATCGAACTGAATCGTTTTAAACGGTTCACGTCTCCAATAAGCATTAATCCACAACTTTTTTAATGTGGCTGACAATCCCTCTGAGTTCAAACAAACCAATATCCCGGAGTAATTCATTTACTCAAACAGTACACTGACTGAACTGCTGTGAAGAGAGAACTGAAGATGAACACCGAGCCAAGCCAGATAAAAGATTGACTCGTTCTCGAATGAATTAATATGAATTCATATGAATAATTATGAATTCATTATAATGCCTTAATTAGGCATTAATCTTCACCAAAAGATACGTGCAAATATTTAGATTTTAGTCCAGTATTTGAAGTTGTTTAGGAAAAAACACCTACGGATGTTCTCTCCAGTGGTTTCTGAAAAGCATCTAGCATGACGTCTTTGAAAACACATCTGCTGTTTGCTTGTCAAAGTGACTTCAAGGGACTATTTGTATAAGATTTCCCCAACGGTCACAATGCCAAAAATTCTCTTCTCAACATCTACTAATACACAAAAGACAACAACAAGGCCATATGACAGTTGTAGAGTACACAGCGATGGCAGGTTTAATGCCATCAGCTCCTAGACTTATACTTAGCTTGAAACCTTCACGTTCCAACTAAAAGTCTATGCCACTGACACCACTGTAAGATCTGATGGGTTGAAAACTTCACCTGGCCTGCTGGAAATGATTAATGCTGTCAGAACACACAAAAATAAAAATTCATCATTTTATCATCCTCATGTCATTCTAAACATTTCTTTTCAAGATTTTTAGAAAATGTCCCAACCACATTTTTCAAGTTAAAGGTGAGTAAATTATGGAATCTTATTTCCACCACATGATAAAAAATAAAAAATATGATACATTTAATATATTAATGGCAATATTAATGGCAATTGCGACATTTTATGTATCTCACAATTCTGACTTTTTTCTTGAAATTCTGAGAAAAATAGAATAAGAATTCTGAGATATAATCTCAGAACTTTGAGATGTTTTTTTTTAATTCTGAGAAACGTCGAGTTGCGAGACAAAAGTGAGACTTGTGAGATCAAAAGGTGCAATTGCTTTTTATCATTATTATTATTCTTCTTTAGTAGACACAGACAAAAAAAATTGTGAGGTTTAATTTTTTTATTTACCTTTTGATTATTATTATTATTATTCATGGTGGAAACAGACTTCAGTATTAATGACTTCCATTTAATTTCAGAGTTTTTTATTTTGGGTGAACTGTACATTTAAGCCATTTTTCACGTTTCTGAAGTTCATTACATAAAAATAAATGCATCACATTCCTAATATTCAACTAAATTTGAACACCTAGTGCCAAATAAAATGGCACACAGTAAGGCTCACCAGATTTTGTCATATTTCATGTAGTCATTTGACTCACTGTAACATGTAAACCTGAAATGAATAAACACTTGTAGTAGCATTCCCCTTCTAATCTGGCCTACTATACTTTGAAGTGAACACAGGGCCTTCACGATTAATGCTGTGCCTCTGATTAATCACAAAAACCTGCTTTGTATCCTCACACTGGCAGCTTGAGGGGCAATGGTTGGAAAGCCTTAACACTGACATAGACCAGATGTTGGCAACTTTCCCGTTTTTTTAGTTTTACTCTAAATGAAATGGCGGCAAACAGCCAACAACCTGAGCTGCTTTCACTATGAAATTATATGTTTACGATAATGTGCTATCACTGGGGCACAGGACTGCAGTTTCTCAAGGAGCGGGAAAATTAACCCAGCTGTAAATAGTCAGGAGCAGTTTGGGTACGGATAAAAAAAATTGTGTAAGTTCTGATGGGTAGACAGAAGACTCTTTTCATTTATGTGACAAGTTTTGGATCTTTAGGGTATCTTTTTTTGGGGTTTTAAGTATCATTTTTTATTTGTTTGCTTGTTTCAGTCCTTAATAATTTTCCTTTTGCACTTTCATGCCCATCTTTTTTAAAGGAATATCCTGGGTTTAATGAAAGTTAAGCTCAACTGACAGCATTTGTTGCACAAATTAAAGTGAATGGGGATAGTATTACATTTAAATGTTGCACAAAAAGCACAAATTAAGGTGAATGGGGATAGTATTACATTTAAACGTTTACAGATAGACAGACAGACAGACAGACAGACAGACAGACAGACAGACAGACAGACAGACAGACAGACAGACAGACAGACAGACAGACAGACAGACAGACAGATAGATAGATAGATAGATAGATAGATAGATAGATAGATAGATAGATAGATAGATAGATAGATGGCCTCATTCCCTTCCATTACAAGTGACTGTAACCCAGATTTTTGCTTTTCTTAAATAAAATGAGGGAAAAGTCTAAAAACAGTAAATGTTCAGTCAAGTGAGCTCAACTTGTAATAAAGCTGAGATGTTTCTTTTATGATTCTTAAAAAAAATACAAGTACATGAAAAAAAAAAAAAAACCCAGAGGGTTATATAATGTATTTACTCAGAGAGCTCTTCTATCCAAAACAATAAAGAGAAGAAGAACTCACTGCCCTGAAGTGAAAATGATCAAATAAAATCAACACTCTTCGCTGTGATGGAACCTAAGCAACATAAACAGTAACGTATTTCCTTCTTCCATCTCTGACTTCAGTGGCATTACATAATGTCACAGCCATCCACCGTTTCAGATTCAATTAATTCTCCAGAGCAACCAAGGGTCAGTTTGCCTCTAGCAGTCGGGTGTTAAGTGCTTTGCTCAGTGCTAGTGAACTCTCACCAGCTCTTTCTAGCATTGAAGATGCTTCTTTAATGCTTGAAGCCTGTATAGTTAGTTACAGACATTGATATGCGGGACCATATTGATTGGCCACTGCATAGTCATCTAAAAACAACTAAGTCCTATCCAAACGAAAAGCTGGGAAAGTGAAGTGTTTCCTAAACAAAACAGACATGCGACACTAACATAACAGCGTTATAATTTTAAGAGTCGTGCTGTAGGAAAAATGTCTCACCTCGGCGTCTGAGGACCTAACCTTTCAGATCCTCTGCATGTTTGGAAAGAGAGAGCCGGAGAAGGAGACTTGCATGCTTTGCTCCATGCCTTGAGTTAGCCTCACTAATTACCGGGAATAAAAGCACCTTTTCACTAAACAGTAACCCGAGTGCTCTACTGGGAGAGCTTTCCTGTAAGTAGCTCTCGGGAAGAGCAATCAAAGACTTGGAGTCACTGTGGAGAAACAAGGAACAAAAAAAAATTAAGTTACAAGAAAGTAAATCTCAAGTTCAAGTCTCTGTGTCTTGCAGGACAAGTAGAACAAGGAAAAGAGTGAAAATGGATGCAAAATGCAAGATGGATGAAAGATTTTTGATGTTTTAAAGGAGGAACATTGGAACATCCTCAAACTGAAATCACCTGGGGGCCACTTGGTGTAAGAAGGGCAAATAAGTTCTTCAGGAGCCAGTAGAACAGTTGAACAATGTTTTTACAACTATGATTCTTTACAAAATTCAGTTTGCTAGTCCACTCAGTGATTTTTTTATTAAATTATACGAAATTGTTTATTATTATTAATTAATTAATAATTAAGCTAATAAATATGTTATAATAATAATATACAGAATATTAATTAACACTATTATTGTGAGAAATTCATGTATTAATTTATAAATATTACATATTAATACAATGTAATATACATTATGTTTTATTATTATTATAATAAAAATTATAATAAAAATTATTATTATTGTTATTATTTTAGCCTTCAAATTCTGCCAGTTGAGCTTTGCTTGTATTGAACCCAGTGTTACGTTTATGAACTTATTTGGTCTTCCTGTTCTAGTTTTGGTTAATTGATGATTCCCCACCTGTCTTCAGTTCCCTCATTAGCTTCTGTGTGTTTAAATACCCGGTCTGTTCAGTTCTCCCTCGTCCGTGATTGTATGTGAAGTTATCTGTGAATGTCTATGTTAATGCTGAATTTAATGTAGTATATTGTCTGTATTCTTCTTCTTCCTTTAGTAAACTCCTCATCTGATCCCGATCCTCCTCGAGCACTTTTATCCTTTCGTTTAGCATACATACACACCCATAATTGTAACAGAATCACGGACCTAACAGTACAGTTTATTTAGCAGCGTTTTTTCTTTCTTTTGGTTTTTAATTTTCCTCCCTCTACAGGAATGGCCATCCCAGCAGTCCGTCTCCTGTGCCTGGAGCAACTGGACCATTCGCTGGAGGACCATACCAGGGACTTTCTAGATCTGGCGTGCCTTACCCACTTCCCCGACCGCTCGCAAGGCACGCCTACCAGCGAACGGTCCCCGAGAGGATTTCGCCGCTTTCGTGGAATGGGTGCTGGAGAAAAATGGATCTTCATGGACCATCAGCACCGCCGAAGAGGATATCTCAAGCCCCACTCCCGACCCAGAGACCAGCCAGCCACCATCAAGCCGCACGGAGCCAGAGCCCACCGCAGCCGGCAACACCGTGCATCATGGGAGTCTTAGTGGAGATCGAGGGCGTGGAGGAAAACGTCCTGCCCACACTTCCGTGACTGAGGGTGAGCTGTATGCGGTCTCGGGAAAGAATATGGAGCAACTTATGGACCTTATGGACTGGTCTATGGAGGTAATCCCTAATTTTCCTGTTTCTCCGCTGGTTCCGTCCAGCCCTGATCCCCCTGTATACCCTCTCAGTCTCCCACTCCTATCTCCTCCAGTCAGTTCCTATGCTCCGTTTCCGCTGGTTCCGCCCAGCCCTAAATTTTCTGTTTCTCCGCTGGTTCCGCCCAGCCCTGAATTTTCTGTGTCTCCGCTGGTTCCGCCCAGCTCTGAATTTTCTGCGTCTCCGCTGGTTCCGCCCAGCTCTGAATTTTCTGTGTCTCCGCTGGTTCCGCCCAGCTCTGAATTTGCTGTGTCTCCTGTGTTTCCTCCCATCCTCCATCTCCCACCTCCTCTTAGACCTACCAGTTCCCCTGCTCCACTTCAGCTGGTTCCGTCCAGCCCTGATCCTCCTGTGTTTCCTCCCATCCTTCCTCTCTCTCCTCCTCCTAGACCAGCCAGTTCCTCGACGTCATCTCTGCTGGTGCCAGTCTGTTCTGCAGCTCACCCTCAGTCCGCGCCATCTGGGCGTGATGGTTCGCCACTGAACTGCCAGTCTCCAGCTCAGCCTTGGCGTGTTAAGGCCCTGTCTCCGCCTCCAGCCTCCGAGCCCTCACCCACCGGTGCAGTCTCCGCCTGTCGGCCCCCTGGTGTCGTCGGCCCATTATCCACCATGGCTCCTCCCGCTGTCGACTCCACCATGGATCTCCGTCCTGGCTGGTCTCTGGAGGACCATCTGGCTCCTCCTGCTCCGGGCTCCTCCCTGGCTCCTCCCTCCATCCACTCCGTCCTGGTCCCTACCTGCATGCTCCCTCTTCACCTGCTCCTTGCCTGCTCCTCGCCCGCCTCCAGTACCCCCACCCTCCCTCCGCTGGTATTCATCTTGCGGTGCGAGGACGCACCGTTCCGGGAGTGGCCGAACTGTTATGTTTATGAACTTTGTTTCCTTATTTGGTCTTCCTGTTCTAGTTTTGGTTAATTAATGATTCCCCACCTGTCTCCAGTTCTCTCATTACCTTCTGTGTGTTTAAATACCCGGTCTGTTCAGTTCTCCCTCGTCCGTGATTGTATGTGAAGTTATCTGTGAATGTCTATGTTAATGCTGAATGTAATGTAGTATATTGTCTGTATTCTCCTTCTTCCTTTAGTAAACTCCTCATCTGATCCCGATCCTCCTCGAGCACTTTTATACTTTCGTTTAGCATACATACACACCCATAATTGTAACACCCAGGATATTCCTCCTGCTAGGCATGAAAGTGCATAAGGAAAATAATAATAAAACAAACAAACATATAAAAATGTAAACTGGAATAAATTAAAATACTTTTTAAATTTTTAAAACTTTAAATATTTTAAATAAATTAAAATTCAGAATACGCATTCAACTATTTAATTCCATTGGCCACAATAGTGACCGGTTACGGACTGGTGTTTTAGTGCATTTCCTGCAAAAATGGAAAAAAAAAATAAAGGGTCTTCAATTAAATATGTTCAGTGTCACGAGGTTGGAGCAATTGTCACATGACCAGAGCAGTTTACTTCCTGTTTGCACCATGAGGTGATGATGGATGCATCAAAGCGCCAAAACAACAGGTTAGTAAAGTATGTTAACCAAGATATGACAAAAAATGTTGGTACATGTTATCTTTAAGGTGTCTAGTATCAATATATGTATTTAAAATGAGTCAGTTTTGTTGAGTGTGGTTATAGAATGAGTAATCATGTTGAAGGCAACAACAGTGACTGCTGGGATTATAACTTTTGTCTTTTATCTCAGTTTATCTATCAGTGTTGTATAAGGGTCTTTATGTTTAATAGTAACCCAAGTTTAAAATGTGTTAATAACTGGGCTTAGAGATATAAGAATTTTGATGACTACAGAAATAATTTAATTTCAATGTACACATCAGTCCACAGGTCACAACTGTGACCAACCATAAAACTCGCACTTTTCCATAAAACGTTCAAAGGGTTACTAACACTAAATCCTGTCGGTCAGTCAATGAACCACGACTCTTTTTTTATTATTATTAAATAATAATATAAAATGTTTGATTTGATTTAATGATTAAAAAAAAATCATGGTTGACAGTGAGCCTTATGAAACTGTTTATGACACCGTTATGACTTTCTGTTTTGAGTCTAATTTGGTAGTTTGAAACTCACTCCGATGATCAACAAGCTTTACACTATCAAAGACACTCGATTTCATTTCTCTCTTGAACATAAACCTTTCAATTTCATTCATTCTTCACACATTCTCTGTGGTATAAAACATCTTCACGGGATTTTTAAGCATTCATCCCATACATCAAGATTTCCCATGGGATAGAGATAGTATCATATTCTGATTCTGCTCTGACATATAAATCACAAATCCTGAGTGAGGGGGCTGCTGAAGGGCTCTGGAGCGAGTGTTTTTTAAAACCCTCATCACGTAGTCCTCAAAACACTAACAGCTTCATTCGCTATCCAAATTGCTGCAAGTCAGCCTGTCACCGTAGCAACTGCAGCTGCTACCCTGCCACTTGCCAATCATAAAGAATAGCATCCTTTGCGTCCTGCGACATATATGCACAATGTGAAGCGCAACCCAAATAGTAAGTGGTGCTTTGAGGAATAATCATAGAAGGGAGGGAGTCAAGAGGGAGAGGAGGCTACATTCAAGCTGAGGTAATTACAGGCAGATGGAGAGGAAGTGATTTGCTATAGAATATTTCTGCTTTCTGCAGGGATTTTCAATCAGTTTGATGCAATGTGTGTTTGCAGGAGGACCCTGTTTCTGTGCAGACCCTCAAATCTGAAGAAATGAAAGCATTTCAGTCTAGAGAAAAATACAGATAATGAGGGACTATGGGTCATCGTCTTTAACCATCCGCAGTTAAGAACGATTTATTCCTTTATTTAGACATACTTCCTGACACACACTGTTTATTTCATACTGCATTAAATACATAAATAGAATTAACTGAATTAATTATTAATTTACAGATACTTACTGACTCGCTGTTAATATATATAAAATGATTCAAATGTATTTATTATAATTTAGATATACTCCCCGACTCAGTTTATTTCATAGTGCAATAAATAAATAAATAAATATATTCCTGACATTGCTGTTTGCTTCATACTGCAAAAGCAAATAATTAAATAAATCAATAAATATATAAAAAAATAAAATAAAATGATTATAATAAAACTAACAAATACCCATTTTTAAAATATCTGTTAATTAAATTAATACAATTAAAAAAGTATATGTTGCAAACTGCACATCTTAAGGAAATATGTTTAAGCCTTGAATGCCAAAATGGTATAATATGTATTTATATATTACAAAATGTACTTCAATGGGCACTTTAATAAATTTATAAACTTAAAATACATTTCAGATAAATGTAAAATGGATTAAAATATAATAATAATAATAACAATAAATTGTATATTTGGACATACACACATATATATATATATATATATATATATATATATATATATATATATATATATATATGAAATCATATTCTGTCCAGTATGGGCTTAAACATCTAAGAAATAAGGATGAAAATGAATTATTTTCAAAATTCCTTGCTATGTTTGTCTACGAAGATCAGTTGGAACATAATCTGAAGTTTAACCTAATTGCGCACATTTTCCTGTAGCTGACATAGCGGTCGATGTCAAGACGCTGACAGCAAGCAGATCCAGTCAAGTACAGTTATGGAACAGCAAATGACTTTGGCTTGTTTATTTCTTTTTTTATGTATGTCAAGTCCTAACTCACATAATTAGGGGTAACATGGCTACCCTGTGAGCAACGCATAGCAGTAGTGCCACAGATGAGTCACGCCAACATGATTCACACAAACAACCCTCGTTATCATCTGTACCCTATTACCTCTAATAGCCAGACCCTCTCATCTGTTTTCTGTTTCAAAGCACAATTATGACTTTTCAACAGAAATTGCAGTCTCAGATTTTCCGCACAGCACATAATATTTGACGAGCTTCTGCAGCGCTGCAGACACAGTACGCATTAACCAGCCTGACTTGAGACATTTTCTTCAAGCCAAGTGGAGCACTGGAATATTTGGGCAGTTCACCCAGCTGCCATGGCAACAGCAATTTTACAGAGGCACAGGCCTATGGGTTAGATGCTTTTCACTTCTCTTCACCAACCAATGGCTGGGATTCGGGCCAATCCGTTTATCTCTACTATGCAGTGTTGTAATCATGCAGTGAGAGGGTATATATGAGGTGCAGAGCTTGATGAGCAGGGATTCCCTCTCCTAAACTGCACATTGACACCAATTACAGGTACAGAATGTTTTATTAAAAAAATAAATCAATAATTACTGACCCCAAATGTCTTAACGACAGTGTACATGGCTTGTAAAATGTTTTAAAATACAAATAATTTGCTGAGTATGACTAACATATGTCAACAACTATGCAAAAAAGGCAAAGAAACTGAAGTGAGCTCTCGATAAATTCATTTATTTATTTTGTATTTTTTTTGCACAATGAATGACATGAACAAGATCAACTGTATTTTAAGTGCTCAGTACTGCTCACCGGAGATGGCTGCACAAAATGAGCTTTACAATAAGAAAAAGAAGAAATAAAAAAATAAAACTACAAGATCATGAGCAGCAAACATGACCAAACACATGCAAGCTTATATGTATGTACATATGTACAGGCCAGTACTTGTATTTATAAACATGTCTGTATACACCGTTACACAAAACATGAATGTGTATACATACATTCTATGTACAATGCATATGTTTGCGTATATCAGTATTTATTCTTTTCTATATACGTCCATTATTTGCTGTTTTTAATATCCATACAATGTACAAAATGCTCTATGAATTTAAAATCCATTAAAAAAACAAAACAAAAACACATACGATGTATAAGATCTCATTCAAATGGATATTCAGTACTGCTTGACTTCTTCAAAATTTGTATGCATACAATCAAATAGAGCATGCAGATACAGACATCCAAATTGTCATAACACCATGTGTCTGAATTTAGAGTTTCTGTTCTGTCCTCGTTAGAAATATTACTTTTGATTAACACTTCACTTGCATTATAACTTCATCAAGAGCGATACAAACTAAAATATGACACTACATCTGAGTGGATGACATTCTCTCGGTGACCTCGGTAATATTTACTCGACACTAATTGTCATTTAGAAGCAGGAACATAAAAAAATACACTTAACTTCACAAGGCACCACTTATCAGCTGGTGGAGAAAATATATCTGGCATTTTAAAACCATAGAAGCCGAGCAAATTTGAGCTGCCAGGCCTTGTTACCAAAGCCATGTTTACCTAACTTCTTATAATCATGTTTCAGAAAACTGCTACGTTGTACATTTTGTGTTAAAACATAGCTGTCTGTGCTTAAAGCACTAATAAAAAGTCAACATTTTTGGCAATGTTCGCAGGTGTTTAGTGGAACCAGCGCAAATGGACACATCCTACACAAGGTCCAGTACAACTGGCTGAGGCAAATAGCTGCCGGCATATATTATTTTTTATTTAGCTTTAACGCACTGCAGGTTTTCACAAGGACAGAATGGTGTATGGCATGTTTTAGCCACTATATGTGTCCTACTTTGGACAACTGTGAGAGCAACATATTGACATGACTCTTAGGCATGATTCACACAGCTAATACAGCAACCTACAGACGGTAGACTATTTACAGGGGGACAACTTGTTGAATTGAAGATCTGATTAAGGCTGCACTGCTTAGAGGCTGATTTTGCTCCCATAGACAATGACTAGAATTGCAAAAAGAAATGATAGTCAGATTCATTTGAACGGTTCAGGCTTCAAATGTCAGTAAGACCACTTCATTTAACAGAAAGCTTACAAAAGAGTCGATGCCAAAGAGTTATGCGTCAGTGGATTCACAGCAATAACCTGATGCATAGTAAATAAGCATGTATTGGTTTGGTTAGAGAGATATTTTGAATGTCTTCAGGTGTATAGATGTGCTGTCTGCTCACTGAACTGTATGCATTTAAATATACGTATATAGTCAAAATGAAGCCTATATTATACTGTAGCGAGACCGGTGAAGGTGTACCGAGATGATGAACACGGTTGAACACATCATGAAGAAGGTTCTATCTGCATTCCGAGTAGTTTTGAGATATTGAGCTTCAAAGTTTTTGTGTTCCATTCGACTGTGTATAGAACCTTATTGTTTTTTAAATAAAAAGTCCCATAATGTACACAACATTAAAAAAAATCTATCATATAATGTAAATACGTTGACACAGAATGAGAATAAGTGAATAACTCAACTTTGACAAAAATGTCAGATAGAACCTTATAATTCCAAGGGGACGACATTACAACCAGGGCAGCAAACTATTTTGTACATTCTAGACTGATATCTTATCATTATGTATGTGTTCCAGTACCTGAACATGTTATGGATTTATAGACAAACATAAGGCACATATATGGAAAAACCAAGAAATCATTAACAAATGGAAAGCTATTCAAATTCGGGCCACATTCAAATCTATCCTGATTCCAAATCGCTTGTATCACTGTAACTCGAGTCTAAAACAGGACATGTATTTGATTAGTTTGTGATGTCCCATGTTCAGGACGTTCACCCAAATAGTCTTCAGTGTACATTCCGTTTTGTTTTTGTTTTTTTCTCCAAACGACGAATAAGCACACCATTCATAGTAATACACACAAGCAGCTAAACTGAAACCAATCTATTCTATGATACACGACTACACTGAAACTTTGGTCATATGGATATGTAATACTGACAGGTATATAGACATACTATTATTGTTTAGTTAACAAGAGCAGGCACATTCTCAAAGAGACTCTGGAGAAGGCGACTCGAATAACGAAAATACCATCCAGATGCGAATTTAAAGCGAAAAAAAAGCAACAACTATGAAACTGTCAAGCCCACTCTAACTTGTTCTACAAAAAAAAAGAGGAAAGAAATAAGTGCTCTGTTGGTTTTAAATGCAACCGTAGCATTTTTCATTGAGCCTATAGTGAACTACTGGCATGTGTTTTGATGTCCTCTGTCTCAACAAGCCTTCGATCTGCAATGTTTCCACTTCGTAAAGATTACATGACTAAATATGTTTTGTTTTTCCATTTGAACAAGCTTTTTTCTTCTTTTTGGTTAAAAACAGGAAAAAAAAACATTTCAAACTCTATATGGTTTTTGATTTAATATGCTGACATTATAGGTAGATCTAAAATACTTTGAATTTGAAATGTTAGTAGAATATGTTGCTATGTACAGTGAAAGATAGCCATCAAAAGGATTTCATCCAAAAGTATTGCCATTAGTTCATGCCTGAAACACACCTGAGCGCAGGCAAGTTTATGTAAGCATGTGTTAGCAGTGAGTTACCGGTGACCTGTTGTTCGAAATCAACCTTTGCCAGAAGACCTGTGCTTTGTGCTTGAGTGAAACGAAAAAGAGAAAGAAAAAAAGTGCACAGTACTGTCATTGAAGTTCATTTACATGTGCTGGTACATGACGGCTACAGCCATAGTTTCAAAGTCTTCATGGTTATGGGCTTTGGGAGAGTAAAAGTTCACTTTGTCTCCTTGAGACCAATAAAAAATTTTTGGACAGAATCATACAAACCAAAAGCTGAGTTTTTTTTAGACCACAACCATGATCCAAGTTCTCAGCGAATGCCCATTAAAATGTGTCAGTAGAATTCAGATAAAAACTAATCGAAAAAACGATACAAAGACCCAAGCACAAGGCTAACTCACAGTGCACTGTCATGACTTCTCTATTGTGAGGTGAGAGTAGCTTCTTCTCTCTTGTGCCCTCTTCCTTTGCGGTTTGGGTGCTCGATTTGGAGCTCCGGCTGAACTTTGTGCCAGTTGGTTTGGGATCTGGCCATGTGTACCACTGACTCAATGGCATCTGTGATGGAGTCATGATTGGAGAACTCAAGGTGAGCAGGAACCAGACCAGTGTGAAGGTTCTTCTTCCCTGGAAGATCCATACACTTTTCTAGAACTGGCATCTGACCCAGCAATCCCTCCTCAAAAGAAAGCGGCTGCTTCCTAGGCCTCCCTCTGCGTCTCTTCACCATGTTATTCCCTGTCTTGGCTTGCCTCTGAAGCCTCTTCACTTTCAGAATCTTGTTGACGTGATCCAGGTTCTTCTTGGTGGTGAGGATCTTGGAGAAGGTACACATTTTTTGCACGTCACACTGGATCTCCTCCACTTCTTTGCACTTGTGCCTCCTCTTGTGGGAACTGGGATCTGGCGAAGAAAGGACAAAATAAATAAATGAGAAAGACAAGCTAACGCTTATTTGGAACCAGTTCTGTTTTGAAAAACCATATGTGACCATGGACCACAAAACCGAAATTGAGATTTATACATCATCTGAAAGCTGAATAAATAAGCTATCAATTGATGTATGGTTTGTTAGGATTTGACAACATCTGGCAGAGATACAACTATTTGAAAATCTGGAATCGGAGGGTGCAAAAAAATAAAAATAAATAAATATTGCGAAAATTGCCTTAAAAGTTGTCTAAATTAAGTTCTTAGCAATGCATACTACTAATTAAAAAATAAGTTTTAATATTTTAAACGAAGTGGCTTTTGCTACAAATATACCCCAGCGACTTAAGACTGGTTTTGTGGTCCAGGGTCACATATTAGAACTGAATGACTGAAGGTTTGATTTCATTAACGGTTTTCACTTCTGGAACAACAAAATAAAATATGCAAGTTTCCTGCACTTCTTATTCAATCACACAGCAACATTGCTAATACCGCACAAAATATACAGCACATTTGCCACTCGCAAATAAATGGCTCTAATGAATGACTATTTAAAGAATCAAACACCTAGATCTTAAAAAAAAACAAAAAAAAAAAAAAAAACGAATTACCCGTTAGATTTTATTCGGTAATTGATTGGTTGTTCATTTGACAGTGTGTCGTTAAGTACATAATTTTGTACGTTTTTGTCAGCACTGATTTTTTTTTATTTTTTATTAATGAATGAATGAAATATGTTACCACATTTTTTTGTGTATATTCTTCAATATATAGTTAAGGACAGTTATTGGACTTAAAAATATTATAAATATTAAAAGATATTTAGTAAGCCATGAAAAGTCCTTTGCGAGAAATTTATAAAATTAATTCTTATACCGTAATTATCTCATCATTTGGCAACAGAATTGCATTTCTTTGTTCCAAATATTTAGTCCCTAAAAGTACTAAAAGAATCATTAATGGAATCAGAACTGAAATAATGAAATTATTTATTTCTACAATGAGACACTGATTGTGAAAAATGTGCTAAGCCAGTCTGGTAAACATTTGGCAAGTCGTTTGTTAGAATATAATTGATTCGCACATCATCTCACTAGCTGAAGCGGTGATATTTCTAAAGTAAACTCAAGACCCCAGAGTGAGTCATGACGTAAGCAGCCAGACTGAAAGATACAAACTTTCTTCTGTGCTTAATGATGTGACAATCCAATGTGTCAACACTATAATTTGTATTAGCTGGTGTATAAATATTCTTGTATATACAGATCTGATAGCAATTGATACAGCCAAGCTTGTTGAGTCATGCAGTTTATCATTATCGGCTGTCAGTCTATCAGAGGGAGGCATTAATAAGTGAGTACATGAAAAATGCCCCATAAGGGGAGAAGATTGTGAAGCAACAGCTCACTTAACACTTGACATGTGGATAACTGCATCCATGCACATAATAAGGAAATATCAGGAACCTCCCACTTATCACTCTATTAGTAAATATAGTCAGCGTTCACATTCACAATGAATAGATGCGTCTGTAAATGTGAGTAATAAACTATGAGGCCTCAAATACATTTGTGATTAATTTACTGCCTCTACACTTCACGTTGGAGCTTTGGAAGGAAGCCCAGACCAGAGGAAATGCTGGGTTTCTGGCAGCCTTGTTTGAAATGAGTTCAGACAGCCTAAAGCTGCCTAAAATGTGTGTTCCACATCTAAGATCTCTCCTGCACTCTTTTCATATCTCTGGAGAGGTCTCTTTTTCTCTTTTCTTGTTGATTGCCACTCCATCTGGTAGGTTTCCATGAAAACAAACAAGAGCTGTAATTGTGAAAGATGTTTGAGATCAGCGGCGTTCTATGCATTTCCAGGTCTTAAGAGTGCACCTGTGCAAACCCAAAAACAGGATATGCTCCATAATAATTAAGAATCCATCCTCAAATCACTCATTTAGCATTTAAGTGCATTAAATCAATCAGCAACCACACTTCCTAAACAATGCATTTCTATATTGATCAATTTTAACAATTAATATCATTAAAGGGCTATTTTGGCTATTTTGGATGCAAGGTATAAAAAAAAAAAAAAAAAAAAAAAAAAGTGCATGGGTCACTATAGCCAGCTGTGCATGGGCTCCTCCAGCCCATTTGGTTTCAATAAAGTAAAATGTGTGCCTGACTAAACATGAGCCCTTCCCTCTCTGACCTCAGTTTATCACTGGGAAACTTGCAGAGACTTCCCAAGTGCCAACAAATCATTGGACAGACGTTCATTTTCAAAGGGAGTGTCACAACTCATTTATTCCCTGAAACCTCTACCTGCATCCTGTGCACAATGTTTTCAATAGCAGCAAGGCAGCAATTTATGGACTTGCCTTACCGCTGTCCCCACAGCTCTGCTCTACACAGTAGTGGAGGCCTACTTCCTGTTGCCATGGCAACCGAATTCCACAGTTCAAAGGTAAGCGATTTACAAAAAATAAATAAATAAAAATACAGTGGTATAAGATCACATTTTTTTTGTTCCTGCAAATTCTCTAATCGACTGTTAAACAAGCTGCTCATTTAATACACAAAATCCTTGTTAAGCAAATGTGGGTGCAGACCCAATTAAAAAATGGCATTAGTAATAGTTTTAATAGTGGTTTTCTCGCTTGCTGGAGTTTAAGTAGGAGCACAACTTGTATGCAGTGTAAAGAAAGATGAAACGCTATACCAGTACGATCAAAGGCAAATACTTTGTGTAATTCCTGTGCTAGCAAATGACTGGCATTACGTTTTACATTAAAGCCTGCCTTACTTAAAGAAGGTTAAGAGAGTCAACCTGTACATTGAGAGCCCCATCAGAATTTCAATCCATACCATATGTGCTCACTGATGTATGATGAATTACTTTCAAGAGCCTGTCAAATGGTGATATTTCTAATTAAGACATTTATTTCGCATTTTACATCACCTTATTCTTTGTGAAATGTACCCATGAGAACCCACACATAATTAATTGTTAAAATTAAATGTATCAAGTAATATATTACACACACTCGTGTTCTATACACTTGTCTGTCTGTCCATCCATCCATCTATCTTTCATTGGGACATAATAAAGTTAGGCAACAAGATATAATGCTTTTATGGAAAAACATCTGCTCCAAACTAGACACACCCATCACAATGATTAATAGCCTTATTATAAAAAAGGTGCTGTCGTCATGCCATGAATCCGTAACAAATAGAACTAATTAATTGTAAATGAGATGTGACCTTAAATGCAAATTTGAGCATATAAAAACCCAATTTTGCTGCAATTTATTGCAGGCTAGCTATAATGCCAATGGCAAAAAATGTGTCTGCCATAAAAAAGCAATTCTGTCAAAACATGCTTATCTAAATCCGTTCTTTGAAATCAACACAGATGTACACTTAGGTGGGATAAATGTCATATTTCTCTGTTTAAGTACAACAAACTAGCTCTTTGAAGCACTGAGTTAATTCATGGAGGTGGGTGGTAGCAGGCAGAATTGTGAGTCATCCTCATAGTTCCCCTAGGGGAGTGAAAATGTAATCTAACTGTGCCTAGGGCTTGCAATTCCCCTTCAGTGGAGTAGACTGGATTCATTAAACCTCTGGCTTCTCTCCAGCTCTTTTAACAAGAGGCAAGGTTTTTTATTGCATGTCTGTGGAATATAAATCAAAATGTGTGAATAATATATCTCTAAGAAAAAAACATTGGCAGGCAGGGGCGAAAAGGGAGGAAAGAGAAATTTGTGAATTATAGTTGTCTCCATCCATGCATTACACTTTGCTTGCCAGATGTACTGAGAACAGAATACAAAGTGTTCAGAAAGCACATTTGTTTCTCTACATTTTGTATTTAATAGCAGAACATAATTTAATTTGTATCCAACTACTCACTGCTTGGTAAACCAAAATAATGTTAATTTATGACAAAAAATAAGTGAATCAATATCTTGTATGGATCTTGCATTAGTCTGAATGCATTTCATGGAGACATGTATATTTTTACCTGATACAGCTGTGTTGGAGCACTGGTACATCTGCTCAGCCCTCTCTTCTCTGCCTCCTTGGAAAGTCGCCATGCTTCCTTCTCTGAATGCTGCAAAGTCCTCCAAGCTATGCCTCCTGATGTGAATGCTAGAATCATCATCCCCTAAGTGCTGCCCCTTGAATGAGTCCAGCGACTGGTCCTGGCTGACTCGCAGGTGCTCGTGTGGTTGTCTGGTGCAGATGTTCAGGAAGTTGTTCAGTGTCTCTCCTCGAGTGCGTTTACAAAGCTGAGAGTCAGATAAGGACAATGATGAAAGCGTGTCTACTTCAAAGTAGTTCCTTGAAGTTTCTGGCAAAGCATCTGTGACTTGCTTGCCTCTTTGCTTGTCCTTCAGTTTGGACAGAGAGTTCTTGTCAAGTCTCTCGTTCAAGAGGTTGAGGAAGGCAGGACTCTGGGTTCCACTGAAGAGCCCTCCGAGGTCCTCCCTCTGTGGGATGTACTGATCCTCTTTATGTTTGTACTTGTGCTTGCGTTTGTGGAGACAGACATTTCCCAAACAGCTGCTTGAAGGGTGATGGGAGTCATTCATTCTAGATGAAGGCATCTCATGTGGCATATTCTTCGCTCTATGTCTGCTAGGAGCAGCGAGACTAGAGGACGTACCAGGGTGGAACTTTGGTGGAGGGACTGATGGCCTCATGAGTGGAGAGGCTGAAGGTCCAAGTGCATGAGATAAGTACAAGGGTGAAGGGTACTGACCATAATAGCCCATGTTTACCATACTTGTGGCAAGAGGCATGGATGTGTAAGGCATCGCGTAGGGTGCATAGTAATTGCCACCAGGCACTGGGCAGCCAAACCCTTGAATGAAAGGCATCTTTGATATTGGCTCGTTTGACTTGGCTGGCCGACCACGCCTCCTCTTTGACTTATCAGAGCTCCTGCGAAGATAGTGCACAGGGTCGTAGGGATAGTATGGCATAGGATAGTATTGGTCAAAGTTAAGACGGAAGATGCTGGGATAGGAATTCTCATGGTAGAACTTGTAGCTGCGGTGGGAGATTCGGAACAACTGGAATTTGCTAACCAGCTCCTCTAGGTCAGCCATAAACTGCAGGTCATCCCGGCTCTGGAGCGCCTTGCGTTTCCTCCGATGTTTCTGCTTCTTCAGGCTCTCTTGAGCAAAGAAATTTTCCACAGCGACTCCAGTCATATGCTTCTGGAAGTGCCCCCTCACTGCTTTGCTTTTTGCCTCTAAAACAGCGGTCTCAGCGGCATCAAAACTGCAAAGATCAAATGAGTATCTTCGGCGACATGCCGGGCCTTTCTCGGTCTGGTCTGATGTGCTGTTGTTGTCGGTGCCAATTCCACTATCGCTAGGGATTGTCTCTTCACTGTGGGACTCGCTAACTGGAGATAGGGTGACTTCTTTGACAGAAGCCACTTCGGACAGGTGGGATGGTGAGTTGGCCATTAGTCTTGGGGGAGACAGCTTCCAGTTACTACTAAGCAAGCCCTTATATGTTTTTGTGGGCAATGCACTGATAGGCTGTAGATTTGGCATTGTCTTTAGGTCATGCTGGCTGGTATCCATGGGGCCAGGGTGAGACGTCCCACCTGCTGCAGAGGGAGAAGAAAGGGAAGGCATGACCCTGGGAGAAGGCATTCCGGTTGTGGATGACATATTAGAAGGCACTAGTGGGTTCTCAAATGGACTAGATATAGGCAACGAGTGCTTATCACTGGCTTTGTGCTCATTTTGCTGGGTATGAAGATTAATTCTGGGCTTCCTTCCCCGCTTTTTGCCTATGTAAATAGTCCCACGCTTGCTGACATTGATTTGCTTGCCAAAACGGGCCTCGATTGTCGATGCCACAGTCGACATGGCATTTGAAACTGGAACACTGGACTTCAAGGCAAGATTGCCAGGACTAGAAGTGGTCAAAAGTTCATTCAAAATGTTTTGCATCTTGACCAGTTTCATTTTCTTAGGTGCCCTCTTTTTAAGGACACCTTCCTGACCTGATTTCTTGAGTTTTAATTGCTGTGCCGGAGGGGATTTGTTGAAGGCCAACTGCACCAATTTCGACAAGTTATGCTTCTTTCTCCTTTTTAAAGTGCTGGATGAATCTTGGGCTATAGGGCTAACAGGGCTTGTTGCAGTTCCCTCGTGAATCGTCTCCACAGTAAGTAACGGCTGTTTTTTGGGCCGGCCACGTTTCTTCTTTACTGGAGTAATGACTGTCAAACTGTTTGTGTTTGTGTAGAGTGGGCTGGATGGGGTAATAGGGAAGGCAGAGGGTGGCTCTTCGATGGACAGAGACTGATTCAAGTCTTTATGAAGAGAGGATTTCTGGGATTTTAAATAAGACCACCTTTCCTTGACCTTTGATTGCCTGCCCTCTGTTTGCTTGTCGGCATCAATCACTGATCTTTGTCTCCCAGCTGGTGTTTTCCTTGGTCTATTTTGAAACATCTCGACATCATCATTTAATGTCTCAGCACGTTCTTCTTCAATCTCCTGTAACTTTACACCAAATTGTTTTGGTGCACTGAATTCTATTTTCTTTGTCATTTTAGGTTTTGTGCTACCTTTGTGTGTTTTATCAATCTTCTCAGCTTGCTGTGTGGTTTGTGCATCAGATAAGTTGTTATCGTCACCTACTTTTTTGTTTCTTCGCTTTTTACTCTTAGATTCATCTGCATGATGAGTGCCACAACTTGATGTTGTCTTATTATCATCATCCAGCTTACTGCTTGACTTTTCAGACTCCTCTTTTTCAAATTCACTTTTATCAGTGTTGTATGGTTGTTTCTCCTTAGCATTATCTTGGTTTTCAGTATTTCTGTCCATCTTTTTATCCCACTGAAGGCCTAAATTATGCGTGGTAGAAGCCTTCATTGGGTCTTTTCTTCCATATTTACGTTTGATGTTCCCAAAAACTTGCTCAGTGACTTCCTGCAAACCTCTGTCTTTACTAAAAGAGAACATAGTTGAGTCAGCTGGGGGGCTCATTACTGCATCAACTGGAGATAATGCTAGTGAGTCAGTGCTTGGGGAAGACATGGCATGGGTGTTGGGTTCTGACAAAGGGCTCTTGTTGGTGCACGCTGATTCTCTTTTTGATTCTGGTTCTGTCCCATCCTGTTCTTGGGACACTGCATTTTCATCAGTATCCAACAGCTTTGTCCAGTCAAGGTGGCAAATGTTTCTGCTTTTAGACTCATGCTTTGGTTTCATGTTATCCATCATCACGTTGTCAGTTTTATCCATTCGTTTATAAGGCCTCTCGTAGGTCTGAAAATTAAAGACAAAACAAAGAATTTAGAAAATGAACTAAGATTATGTCCAGCTCATATACTACGAAACATTTTAAGAGTAAACCGACACATGCTCATCATATTCTTACACTAGGTAACTTGACAGAGAAACATTCACACTCCAAATAAAAACTATAACTAGGAACCTATATGTTGTTACTGATAACAAACTACTGTTTGGCTGCCAAATTCTCAGCTTGTGGGCCACACCTACTGAAAACATATAATACTGTGCACCATTGTGCAAGACTTTTGGTTTGAGACTTGTGGTTTGTTCTGTTAGAAATAACGTATTGCAAGATCAGCACTTGATACTAGGATATGTTCTGTAAAGCCATCCTGTTTTCAAAGCCAACAGCTACAGGCGGTAATGAAGTTTAACCACAGTTTTGTTTTTCAGCAGGTCAACTTCCATTTCAGAGCTCTGCAGCTGAGGCTAAGACAGTCTATGCTGTGGTTTCAGATTAGTTTACATCTGGGGTCCCAGTGTTTTCAACAGACTCACAACAGGAAGAGACCAAAAAGACCAAATTCAAAATGTACCTTTAGAAAATACTACTGTACCTATTAATGTTACAAAATAAAATCTGTTGAGAACCACCGTACTAAGAGTATTTAAATGTTTAAAGATTAAAGAGCTTTAAAGAAAGTTGTAGAAATAAGTTGTTACTTTGGCACTCACACATTTGATTACATCAGTAGAATATAATTTAGTCTCCTGGAGTCTGGTTTGTTTGGGTCAGAGCATAGCGAATGAAAGGATTTCTTACATAAACCAAAGAAATGCATGGAAAGACAAATGTGGGAAAATAGTTTAGAAAAGTTTATGTAAGTGCTCTTGAAAGATGACATCCTGGAGTGATGAAAGATCTGTCTCCAAAAAAAAAAAAACAGTAAAAGTGAGAAGAACCGAGCTCAATTATATACCACAGAGAGAAATTAGACTTAACTGCATCTCTAGCTTGATGTAAAATTTTAGAACTTTAGGTATTATTAAACTAATGACTTAATGTTTAAAGATCTTGTAATCAAAACCAAATAGATTTTTTTACATTTTGAAGAAAAAGTGAGGCACGTCTCATTGTAAAAATTGGCACTACGATGCATGGGTGTGGGTTATTTTCAGCACAACGGTAAGCAGTTTCTAAGGTGGTCTGTTGTGCTAATACATGTTACTTAGTGCATGTGCTCTAACCTACTGAGCCTGGCAATAGGAGCGCAGACCTGGCTTGTAACATTTCCCAATCCTGTTTCTTTCTCATCACCCCTAAGTTTCCTGTTCTCCACTATTTTATGAATAATGCAAAAATGCAAAACAACAACAACAAAGATGTTCTGGCAGAAGGAGAACTTTAGTTTTGTCTTTTTAATTCATTGCTCTTATAACCAATTTGAGAACCACAGGGGCAACCTTTGATAGGTTCAATGACCACAGACAATTATTCAGTCCATTGGCAAACCTTATAATGGTGACTTGCCAACATCTCACACTATTTGGAAGCACTTTTTTGTTCCTCCTCTAATCAGCCAAGAGGAATGCATCACTTAACTTCTCACCAGCTCTTGAAAGAGCCAGGCAGGCAATATTTTTTATCTTCCATGCACAGCCCTCACCTAAGATATGCCAGCATGCTTTGGGAAGACTCGCATGCGTGCATGTTTCAGGAGTCACCCCCTCAGCCTAATCCTCTCCAATATCATTCAATCAGTAGTTTTTAATTAAAGGGAAGCAGACATTAATGAGGGATCGCTCCTCTGCCAGCCTTGTCCTTTTTATTTCCCCCATCTGTGAGAAACTGCATCACCTTTCAGATTCCAAATCCTGTAATCCTATGAGGAATTTGCGGTCTCCCCTGGCCAACAGGATACAGTCTCCGCTGTTGAATGCCACGTCTCCAGGCCACCCTTTAATTTGCCTAAATGGCATTGTAACCCCCCCCACCAGTCTCCAAAATAATATCTGAGGGATTTGGCGTAACCTCGGTACTGAGGATGTCAAAGCTTTTCTACAAACTCACTGAGAAACTCAATATCTGTCTAAGAGAGCGACAGGAAAGAGCTTTCTTAAAACACGGAACGGTCATCTTTATTGTTTGCCTGTCATATTCCATTCCTTTTACCAGAATATCTTGTTATTTGTAATGTGACATGAATGAGACATGTAAACAGAGTTCCCTTTTAAATAACAAGTGTCAAACATACAATTCAAATGAATTACAATCAGAAGAAAGGAATGAAGCTGGAGACAGTGCGCGGCAGGTTTACATTACAAATATGCCACTGCTTGGTGTAAATACACCACAGCATATTGTATCAATGTGTTGACGGTGAGTCCCTCACCAAATAATAAAAATCTCTGCGGTCATAAATGACTTATGAGCCCTCTAATGAGCACTTCCTATCTGTTGTAAACAGAGCAGAAGTTCTGGCAGGGCCAATGGGCAGTCTGGCACAGTAGGCATCAAATCCTGGCGGACAGCATTGCACTCAAAGCCCAGAACTGCAGGAGACGAGTCAGTCTCTGAACAGATAAACAGACAGGGAGGAGGCAGCTGAGATTACAGAATCCCTTGCAAGATAATAAGATAGGTTTGGCATTCTCACAGTGCCCTTGATACCCTCTTTTTCCCTTCCATTTTTTGCTAGCTCCTGTTGTTCTCTTAATTTTTTACCCCTCCATCACTGCCATGGTAATTGGCCAGCCAAAACCCTCATTGGCCTCTTGTGTGTTTGGTAACCATGGGATACTGTAAGTCAGAGCCACCGAAAATAGACAGAAACACAGCAGGCCAAACATGCAACTTTGACTGACTGATACCCGGCCAAACTCGTTCTACCCTCCACTAAATCCTGCCTGTCCTAGTGCAAGAGCTCACTTTATGCCTTTCAGACTGACAGATGAGCAGTCCACGAGTCTGATGCAGGATCAACACAGCTTGGCATGACTCTGGAAGTTCAGACACTTCCAAACGCTGACAAACGATGCAATAACACTCAAACAGCTTGTAGATGCAGAGCTGCTAATGCAATATTGTGAGGGGTCATTTCTTTCGTTCATGTCATCCCTGCAATCCCAAAAGCTTGTATGGTTCGATTAACATGACAGCAGGTCACCTTTGTTTTCTGACCAAATGGCAGTGTGATAGCCACAGGGCTAACTGGTCAAATTACAGCCTTTGTAACAGGTCTCAGTAACACTTTCTGAATTGGTTAGTGAAAGCCAGCTCTGACTTGTTAGAAGGCCCTCATGTGGAGGTGGCCTTGGGTAATGTGACACCCGGTTGAGGACAACACACCCCTAGATAGAGAGTCAAACACATGACCTGGAAAATCTAGCTCTATTTATAACACTTGAGGCAACTTTAAATCCATCCTCGGACAGTCAAAAGGTTGACCAAGTTCAATCAAGTAGGAACATCAATAGAGTGGAAATGTCTGATAATCCTAGATTTTGAAAACATGTACTTAAATGCTTGTCACAAAAAAAAAAAACAAAAAAAAAAAAAAACATTGTTATCAGGAGTGTTTTCATAAACATAAAAACATCACAATTGTAATAACAATTTTAATGAAGTCTCATGATATATCAACAAATCCAATATTATAACATAACACACTTTATACAAGCAGCCTATATCAAGTTACAGTGGCTTTTTCTTCACTATCTCCATATGGGCACATATTGCTTCCACTTGAAATATAATTTGCTGAGGCTTGAATTTGTTAAAGATATATAATAACATGCATATTACTGGGGCTTAGCCTAAGTGTAACATGAACATTAATGTCAAATAAATGTTAGTAGCATGCAATGCATTCAACTTCCATAATGATTCATATTTCCCTTAAAAAATTCCTAAAGGACACAAATGTTGATTGTCAAATATGGTCATAAAAACTTGAAGCTTGGTAGTACAGATTTATGTTTCATTAAGGTCACATTTTAAAGAAGATCCTTGTCAGATTATCATAGTTAGAGGTTTTAGTTTATGAAAAAGATTTATGAGCACAATTATACATAAGATTTATATTATATTAAACATGCTGAATTCATAAATTGCTAGAAAAATCAAAGCTCTAAATTTAAATATGTTGTGTTACAAATTTGAGGTTATCTTAAAAGATTTCTTTTTTTTTTATCAGCAGTGGTATTTGTGATTCGCAGTACAGTGTAATTTTTCTTTCTCACTTATTACAGGTGCACACACAATTTTTTAGTACAGACATACAAACCACAGTCTGACATCCATACAAACACACAATTACAGCTGCATTAATCAACCAATCCATAATAAAGCAAAAGCAGAAAACAGGAAAAATCTAGTTTTTACTTTATTTCTATACCTGAAAGCTGTTAAACCTACCTAAAAAGCACTGTTTATTTAATATGCATCATTGTTCAGTTGTATTTATGTAGGCCTGCTGAATGTTACAGTAAATGGATCCAATCCATGTTCATTAAAAATTATTCGATGATGCAGCAAAAAAAAAAAACTGCTAGTATAATTGAATGCAGGTGTTTCTGAACTTTTCTGATTTAAAACATGATCAAAATACTATCTATTTTGATGCTAAAATTTCAAATAAGAGAGGAAGTGACAAATATTGGTATTGGAATCGGCCAATAAATGTTTGTTAAAATTGGTATCACAAAAAAAAAAAAAACTCTAATGTACAGTATGTGTGTGTGTATGTGTATATATAAAATAAAAAATATATATATAAAAAAAAAAAACTGAAAAAGACTAAAAAGGTGTTTTTATACAACATACATACATATATATATATATATATATATATATATATATATATATATATTTATTAGAGCCCACAATGTCTGTGATGTCACCAGAACAGTAGTTTGAAAGTAAGTGCAAGTTATTTGATTTTGAATAAAGACTATTTATGAGTTCATAAATCATTCACACACAGTTCAGGAACATGCATTCAAAAATAAATAGGCTCAGTTAATTCATGTTGACTTTAAGGTCGCACGGTACAATTAAGATACAGTCAGGGCTATAATACATTAATTTCACTGTACATAACATTTGAAAATAAGCAAACATAAGGCTCAACTGCTGATTTACTGCTTTCTGAAAAAATATGAAACTTCAGCAACATTTAATTCAACTTCCGATGCTTCTCGTTAGCAGGTGAGGAATGGTTTACGTTTAACTTTTGGTTAACGCCAACATCATTTTTGGCTAAAATATCAGAATTAGCATGACAATTAGCTATTTGACAAAAGAACCAATTAGCAGCCATTTCAATTTCGCACTCTCTCAGTCTAATGCTTTCAGTGATTAATTAGATTGATTGGAGGAGAGGGTCAAACACAAACGAACCCTTCTCTCTCAATGGCTACACTGCAGTACTCTCTCATCTCTACCTCCGTAATCACCGCAATTGGCTTTAAGTTCCAGTCACGCTGTGTGTTTGTTGGTGTGGGGAATATTTAATTATGGGCAGTCCCACCAGGCCCTCTGAACTCATCCGCCCTGCTTGAACTGACTGATTAACAGACCATAGGCAGCAACAGCAGAGCGATCAATCTGCCGTTAACGTATAAGAGATAAAACTGCCAGCGTTGCTGGATAGATAATAAAAGAAAGTATCTCAACTACCCTCCTCCCCGAGCATGTCTATGGGTTGCCACGATAGCAACGATCTGTATTTTTCACTTGTCACAATATGTGCAAGTCCCTCCATCTTCGAAGAAGTCCCATCTGGATTATGGCTGTTCACGGGCAAAGAACGAGAGGAAAAGATGGGCTCATTCTGAGGCCCATTATGAAACGTCTACGGATATGTAAAGCTCCCTAACAATGCATCTGGCGCAAAGTAAACCACGCCTGGTTTGTAGCAGAGATGCCACATGAATACGTGAATGGATAATGAAACATTTGTGCCAGTTCAGAGGCTGAATAGGGGATAATAGGATGAAGCAGCATTCTGGTGCCATCCTTCCATGAACCAGATGCCAACAACTGAAGACACTCAGATTCTAGAAACATCTGTCATTTAATGGTTGCTTTCGAAGCCAATCCACACTTAACAGCAGTTTAAGTGATAATAAGAAGTCCACTGAGTGTTGTCCTACTGGTTTATGGCCAAGGTGTGGAGAGGGCCAGAGTCACAATGACTAATAGACTCACAATACACAGACGTTTACCAATGGATTTATTAAGTAGCAGAGTGTGCTGGCTCGAAAGTTCTGACTGCTCTATTGCGCAACGTCTTCCATCACCTGCAAAAATGTGCAGATTCACTGGTCCTACAGAAACTGTTCATTTAAATTCAAAATATTTAGAGTCAGAAATCGGTTTTTAGTCCTTTAAAAAAAATGAAGCAATATAGTGTGAGCAGGGCGTCAGTAAAATGAAGTATCATCCACCTGCATTAATGAGAGCAGTCAGCAGGGGTCATTAGCAGGAATCAGACAGCTCCGTGAATGTCTTTCCACAGTTGCATTCAGTCTGCAACTCTCCTATTCAGGGTTTATGACTAGCCTCCATATGTGGCATAAACGATGTATGTTTACTGCTAAGGTAAAGAATTGTGCTTCACAATAACAAGGCAAATTAATTACATCTAAGCTTTAATGCTCAATGGTTTATACATATGTTGATTTTTTAATTTTTAGGCTTGCTTTAGTGCGATGCATTTACTGCAAATCTGCAAAAATTTGTATTTTTTTTTTTTTTGAAGAAATGTGAGTGGTGCTTGTCTGTACAAAACACTGTCATGATGTAAGATGGTACAGCGTGGTTGTTAGTGTAATGCTAGGCAGCTGTTAGGGTATATTGGGAGACTTTTTTCACACAAGTGAAAATCACATGTCTTACAAAAGTAGCGTTCAGAAATCATTTTGGGGTCGGTAAGACTTTTTTTTTTTTTTTTTTTTTTTATGAAAGTAGTCTCTTATGTTCACCAAGACTGCATTTATTTGATGAAGTACATTAAAAACATTAATATTGTGGAATATTATTACAATTTCAAATAACGGTCTATATTTTAATATACTATATAAGATGTGATTTATTCCTATAAGCTGTGACTGAATTTCCATCAGTCACTACTCAAGTCTTCAGTGCACATGATCTTTCAGAAATGCTCAATGAACATCTCTTATTATCAATGTTGAAAACAGTTGCGCTGCTTATAACTGTGATACATTATTTTCTGTTTTTTTTTTTTTTGTTGAAGAATCCTAAGTTCAAAAGAACAACACCTATTAGGAACTGAAATCCTTTGTAAAATTATACATGTCTGTATTTAATGCATCCTTGTTGAATAAAAGTATTAACTTCAAAAATAAAAATAACCTTTAATGCATCCTTGTTGAATAAAAGTATTAACTTCAAAAATAAAAATAACCTTGTTGACCCCAAATTTATGAAATAACACAACATCTCCTCAACAAACCACGATTCATGACCGAAAACCTTCTAAACCAAAGTATGAGGTGCAGTAAGTGCACTGTTACCTTACATTTTGATGTTTGACGCACTATGTGGCATATAGCCAGAGGTCATTATGTCATCACCCCAGTGCTTTCAGGAAATCAATCAGTCTCAGACTGTTTACAATAGATCACTTCACTAAATCCCCTTATCCAGATGAAGAATTCCTCCATTTGGCATTTCTAGTGTTTGTGGAATGCACCGCAGGAATGAGAGAATGGTGCAGCGGTACAAGTTTAGGGGGAGAGTGAGGGGCAAAGGCCTGATGAAAACCATACTTGCTCACTTCTATTATTTACAACTCAAAACCTGGACTTTCACTGTAAGTGGATATTTCTCCAAATTTAAACTTGATGTTCCCTTTCGAGAGTACTCTCGTACTGCGTAAGCTAGCTAACGCTATGGGAAAAGGTCCCCTTTTCTCGAGAATATGAAGCCAAAAATTATCCTTAATTTTTAAATAATGTAAAACGCAGTGCTGCAGCACAGCAGACCTAAGCGAAGCGGCTCGCGCGCTTATTGGCTGTGCTGTGGCAACTGCAGCAACCTATGGTGAGGCGGCGAAGAGGAACGAACCAATGGGGGCGCTTCGCGCCCATTGGACGTCAGAGCGCGCCAAAATAGGCGTGGCTGGAACTATATAAGCCACCGCTTCGCCATAGGGATCAGATTTCATCTCCTTCAGCGATCTCACCTGCACTTCGATGTCTTCTCCGGAGAAGCCTCTACACGCCGTCGAAAAGCCTCTCAGCGGGATAGCACTGCAACGCAGATCTGAGGACGTCGGCTCGTGCTTCATCTCGATGCCGCCTTCAGCACTCGCTTCCTGCTGCGCCATCCGGCGTGACTATATCCTTTATAAAGCTAGTGTGTTTGCCGCTGCATCACACTTTTTTCTCCAAAATTCGAGGCGTTGTTTCAAATGCCTCGGGCCTGCGCTTCCTGCTGAGGCCCTCTGCCCAGCGAGGACCGCCACATCCTCTGTGTCTCCTGCCTGGGCCGCGAGCATGCTGAGAACGCACTCTCCAAGGGCGGCTGCCCTGAGTGCGACAACATGGCTATATCGACCCTGCGGGCTCGATTAGCTCAAACCAGCCACGATGCTCCACCCGCTCCGCCTCTTCTCTCTCAAGTGCCGCGTAAGAAACGCCGCGATCAGAGAATGCCTGAGCACACTGCTACACGCGAGCTCACGCCGGAACACTCCCCGCGTGCCTCGCCCGCTCTCTCTCCTTCGCCTGTCCTCTTCGTGGACGAGCAGCGCCAGTCTCTGCTCACCAGCGCCCCCTTCTCCTTCGGAGCGCCTGAGGCGGAAGAGGACAGACACGACAGCCTTTCTCTCGCCGCGTCCAGTAGTGAGGAATGGTCGGGCTCCATTGCGGACCCCCCCCCCCCTCTACAGCCCCCAGCTGCACCGGACAACGCGCTGATATCGACGCGGAGCTTACTCGCGTGCTTACAAGGGCTGTCAGCGACCTTCAGCTCGACTGGTCTCCTCCAGACGAGCCCGCTAAAAGCAGGCTGGACGAATGGTTCTTGCAGGGGCGCCCTTCGGCCCCTCCGCAAAGAAACGCCCCCTTCTTCCCGGAAGTTCACGATGAACTCACGAAGTCGTGGAAAGCCCCATTCTCCGCACGCTTGAAAACTTCTGTCTCGTCAGCGCTCTCCTCTGTCGACGGCGCCCGAGACCATGGTTACGAGAGCCTCCCCCCTCTCGAGGAGGCAATTGCTGCACACCTCTGCCCGCCCTCAGCCGCAGGATGGCGGTCGAAGCCTGTGCATCCATCCAAACCGTGCCGCACCACCTCAGCTCTCGCTGGCCGAGCATACACCTCCGCTGGTCAAGCTGCTTCGGCTCTACACACCATGGCTGTGCTGCAGGTTTTTCAGGCCAGACTTCTCCGTAACCTGGACGAGTCTGCCCCAGATACCTATGACTTTAAAGATCTCCGCAGCGCTACTGATCTAGCCCTGCGTGCGACAAAGACCACAGCACAAGCGATCGGCCGAAGCATGGCAAGCCTCGCTGTTTTAGAGCGACACCTCTGGCTCACGCTCACGGAGATGAAAGACGCCGACAAATCCGCCTTTCTTGACTCTCCTATCTCGCCTTCCGGCCTCTTTGGCCAGTCGGTTAAGGGTTTCGCTGAACGCTTCACTGAGGCTCAGAAGACGTCACAAGCAATGAGACACTTCCTGCCGAAACGCTCTATCTCTGCTGCGGGACGCCGTAGAAATGCGCCGCCCCCTCAGACCTCGAAGCCATCGCAGCCAGACTTACAGTCTCGCCCAGCGACCAAAACCCAGCACCGCTCTCGCTCTACGAGCCGCAAACCGCCAGAGAGACGGGGACCTCGGCCCAGGATTGTGCTGAACCCCGAGCCTCCGAAGCCCTCCTGACCTTCGTGCTGAAAAGACCGTGGTTAAGTCCCGCTGCGGCCGGACCACCACACAAGAAACCTCACATACTTCCTCCAATCCCCTCACTAAAGGCGGTTGGAGATGTCTATACTGCAGTAAACAAGCCTGTTACAATGCACGCACGCCTGCACACAAACGCTGTTTTCACGGCGACCTCAATAAAGCACAAAAATAGCTTTTTCTATGTAGGCAGTGTGCCCACTACACAGTACGCACCCCTACATGTATACACACTCCCCCAAGTGTCACAAAAACACACTCGGGTCCCCTTTCATGCCCACCTTCCCGCTCGCGCCGGAGGTGCTCTAAATGTAGCGCGCGTGCCCACTTCTCAGTGCGCAACCCTACAAATAAGCGCTGTCACCACAGTGTCCCAAGCACAGCATACTCGAGCTACTGGTCCCCTCATAACAGGCGGCCAGTGCCCGAAGCACATTCAACCCATAGCCGCACGAGCCGCTGCATGGCAGGCCATCCCCGGCAAATCAAATTGGGTTTTGAATATAATAAAATGAGGTTACTCGCTCCAGTTCGCTCGCAGACCGCCGCGCTTTCGCTCCGTGGTCGAAACGAAAGTGAAAATCGAAATGACACACGTCCTTCGCGCCAAACTGATAAACCTTCTTGCAAAAGGGGCGATAGAAACTGTCCCCCCTGCGCAGCGCGAGTCAGGCTTTTACAGCCACTACTTCCTCGTACCAAAAAAGGATGGCGGTCTCAGACCCATCCTAGATCTCAGACGTTTGAACAAAGCGCTTATGGCGCGATCGTTCAAAATGTTAACTACCAAACAAATACTCGCGCAAATTCGCCCGAGGGATTGGTTTTTCTCAGTGGATCTGAAAGACGCTTACTTTCACATTCAAATAGCACCTCATCACAGGCCATTCTTGAGATTCGCCTTCGAGGGGCAGACTTATCAGTACATGGTTCTTCCATTCGGCCTCTCCGTAGCGCCCCGTACGTTTACACGGTGCATGGATGCCGCTCTCGCACCGCTGAGAATGCGGGGAGTGCGAGTATTGAACTACCTCGACGACTGGCTAGTTTTAGCCCATTCCGAGGAACTACTGACGACACACAGATCCTGGATCCTCAGCCATTTAGAATGCCTGGGTCTCACGATCAACACTGTCAAGAGCGCTCTGTCTCCCAGCCAGAGGATTTCCTTTTTGGGGATAGACATAGACTCTGTGACGTGTACAGCGCGTCTGACGTCACAGCGCACTCTCACTATTCAGCATCTAGCCGTGTCGTTCAAAGCCGGGTCTCTTTACCCGCTCAAACGATTTCAAGAAATGCTAGGTCTGATGGCATCAGCCTCTGCGGTTCTCAAACTGGGCCTGCTGCGCATGCGCCCACTACAACGCTGGCTGAGAGACCGTGTTCCAGCGCGCGCCTGGATTTCCGGCCGCGCGCGCATCAAGGTGACCCACGGCTGCATCACAGCTCTGGCCCCTTGGAAAATAGCCAACTTGTATCAGTTAGGCGTAAGCACGGGCGCTGTCTCGAAATGGAAAGTAGTCTCGACAGATGCATCCAACCTCGGTTGGGGCGCCCTGTACGAGGGCAGGTCTGCCTCCGGCCTCTGGTCGAGCCCGGAGCGACTGTTACACATAAACTGTCTGGAGATGATAGCGGTCGAACTATCCCTGAAAGCTTTCCTCCCATTTTTAAAGAGCCACCACGTTCTGGTCAGATCAGACAGCATGTCAGTGGTGGCCTACATAAATCGCCAGGGTGGTGTCAGGTCAAAAACCTTGCACACCCTGACCGAACGTCTTCTGACATGGGCACATTACAATCTGCGCTCGCTAAAAGCAGCGCATGTACCTGGCATCCTGAACCGGGGCCCGGACATGCTTTCCAGGGCGAATGTTCCCCCTGGGGAGTGGTCTCTTCACCCACAAACGGTTCAGTTGATGTGGAGCGTCTTCGGCAGGGCAGAGGTCGACCTCTTCGCCTCAGAAGACAACGCTCATTGCCCAATATATTTTTCAAAGAGCAGGGACGCGCTGGCCCTCGATTGGCCCAGACGCCCGCTTTATGCCTTCCCACCGGTCGCGATGCTACCGCAGGTCATCGATCGGGTCAGGAAGAGCAGATGTGCTCTGCTGCTAGTAGCCCCACTCTGGACGACCCAACCTTGGTTCTCCGAGCTGATGCAGCTGTCCAGTACAGCCCCATGGCCAATACCGCTGCGGAAAGATCTCCTCACGCAGCTGAAGGGCGCGCTCTGGCATCCCCACCCCGAACTTTGGGCCCTTCATGTATGGCCCCTCAACGGGTACCCGGGAACCTCCCTGAGGGAGTGTTAAAGACCATTACGGAAGCCAGAGCGCCCTCAACCAGGCGCCTTTACACGCAGAAATGGTCAGTGTTCTCCACCTGGTGCGGGACACGGAACCTAGACCCTCACTTATGTGACGTGACGGAGATACTCTCCTTCCTACAGGAGCGTTTAGATGCGGACAGATCCCCGTCTACGCTCAAAGTGTATGTGGCAGCCATTGCAGCTTCTCATGCTCCGGTGGCCGGCCTATCACTGGGAAAAACGAACTGGTCATTCGTTTCCTTAAGGGAGCTCGTCGGATGAACCCTCCCCGACCCCCTTCAATCCCTTCCTGGGACCTGTCTACGGTCCTAGAGGCCTTAAAGGGCCCCCCTTTTGAACCGCTTCAGTCTGTCGATATGAAGCTTCTTTCGTTCAAAACCGCTTTTCTACTGGCTCTGGCCTCAGTCAAGCGAGTGGGGGATTTACATGCGCTATCTGTAAGCGCTGACTGTCTCGAGTTTGGGCCTAATGACTCCAGAGTCATTCTCAGACCAAGACACGGCTATGTCCCCAAGGTGCTCTCAACACCATTCAGAGCACAGGTCATCTCGCTGTCAGCCCTTTCCAGAAAGCAACGCGAGCTTCATCTGCCCCGTCAGGGCTCTCAAAACCTATATTGCGCGCTCCGCCTCATTCAGGAGGTCGGACCAGCTCTTCATATGCTTTGGTGGGCGCACCCGAGGTCTCGCCACCACGAAGCAGAGCCTATCGCGATGGATAGTAGACACTATCTCGCTGGCTTACAAATCTAAAGGCCTTCACTGCCCGTTCGGCATCAGAGCCCATTCCACCCGAGGTATGGCCTCGTCATGGGCGTGGTCCTGCGGGATACCACTGGATGATATCTGTGCGGCGGCAGGCTGGGCCTCTCCGTCCACATTTATTAGATTCTATAATCTGCAAGTCCCTGCCCTGCAGGCCAGGGTACTTTCTATATAGACGTGCTAAGCCTTATCACGTCCCCCCTTTTTTCGTTCCCTATATAAAGCTCACTAAGGTTGGCTGTTGGGACTGGGATTTCTCCTGCTATAAAGCCCCGGGCTCTCGCCTCGGGCTGTGACAGGTCGAAGTTCCCGAGCACGCACGGCGTTTTACATTGTGTTCCCATAGCGTAAGCTAGCTTACGCAGTACGAGAGTACTCTCGAAAGGGAACGTACTCGGTTACTAACGTAACCTCGGTTCCCTGAGATGAGGGAACGAGTACTGCGTAACCTGCCGTGCTATGTGCTCGGACTGGGTGATCGCTTCAGTCGATTTAAAACCTGATCCCTATGGCGAAGCGGTGGCTTATATAGTTCCAGCCACGCCTATTTTGGCGCCCACCTCACCATAGGTTGCTGCAGTTGCCACAGCACAGCCAATAAGCGCGCGAGCCGCTTCGCTTAGGTCTGCTGTGCTGCAGCACTGCGTTTTACATTATTTAAAAATTAAGGATAATTTTTGGCTTCATATTCTCGAGAAAAGGGGACCTTTTCCCATAGCGTAAGCTAGCTTACGCAGTACTCGTTCCCTCATCTCAGGGAACCGAGGTTACGTTAGTAACCGAGTACGTTTTCTGTTGACTGGAGTTAACCAGACTAAACACCATTAGCAAGACAGATAGTAAATCACCAGCTCTAGCCGTGCAGAAAGACAGATTAAAATGCTTAGTTTTGACAATCAGATAATCTAAATGTAAAATATTGGTAAATGAGCAGCACAATTACCAATGACCAACACTAATAAAACTACTTAAAAGGGAAATTTTCTCATTTCATGTTTCATGTATTTCAGTAAAATCAATGAAAATGCAACAAAACCTGACAAACAGTCCCATAAATGCTGTTTCCTTATCCTCAGATAGCATTAAAACATTTTCAAGTATATTTCAAGTTGATTTCGCTAGTCCACATGTGCAGTTCCAAGCGTGCATCTCTGTGAATGTTTCTATAGCAACAAAAATGGCAAATCAACAGTTGCAGTGATTAGATGACTTCACCAATTAGTGATAAGCTTTTATCTAGAGGGCGGGACTTATGATTGTGATACCCACCCATTGAATGAAATCTTAGTAGTAAACAAAATCTTTAAAATGACAGAGCATATTACACAAGTTACATTTACACGACCTCTTGATTTTAGAAACTGTAGTCTGGGTTACAAACTGAGCTCAACTAAAGAAGAGATGCCTTCAAAAAAATGTAATTGAAATAATAAACTACCAAATCTAGAGAACAAGAGATCCCTTGACATCTCTGTGTCTACACACCATGCCTCCATCTCTCTCTCTCTCTCACACACACACACACACACACACACAGACTAGTTCTTTGCAGCCCTTTATTTGGCAAAATGCCTGGTGGCTTGAGTGTTTAATTTTTTTCCTATGTATAGGTCTGGGCAGATGTCCAGAAAGGCCTCGGCACAAAGAGGCCGAGAGAGGGAGTGAAGAGCGGGAGATGTACTAAGGAGAAAGGATAGAGCAGAGACAGGAACAGGGAGACGAAGCCCCCCAAAACTCCCCTTTTCTTTCATAACTATTCCCTCCAAAAACTGCGAATGATTGATATGATCCTCACACGGCTCCCTTGGCTTTAAAAACAACCTTACACCCTCCTTTGCCCCAGTAAACCCCGGCCCTCACACCCCTTCCGTTATCCCCCCTTTTCTGCAGCGGACCACCCTACCCTGTGGGAACAGCGCTGGGGAAGAGACGTCCCCCTCCCGTTCTCCTCGGCAGACCCCCTTGGGTTCCATTGAGAGCGGAGCAGCCCTCTCTGATCTGGCCTTCTTTGTGTGACAGGCTGACAGGTCCAGAGCAAACAAACAAAATGAATACTAACACCCCTTTGTGTTCGCTTTCCAACGAGCGGCACTTAAGGATCGGGGGTGGTGGTGGTAAGTGCAGCCTCGGGAGGGAAGACAAAAGGCAGGGGGATAAGAAACTCTGGACCTTGATAGCACATAGACAAAAATACCCACCCCACCACTGCCCCCTTTCCTCAGCAAGCATAAAGAGCTCCATTTAGCTGGCCTGTGGGCCAAGGCAGCTCAAGGTGCGTCTGGCTTGATGTGTGTCACAGGCTGGACAGTGGTGGGCCAATAGCCTAAAAGTCTGTTCCCCCCACACATTCAAAGCCCTTCCATTCATGACCTCTCGAGTGGCGCGCTCTCATTCAAGGGCTGGGAAAAAGAATAAGATATGACACGGCTCAGGGCTTGCTCTGTGTGATAAGTTTATTCTGAAGCTCATCTTGACAGCTTCAGTCACCCCTCAAGCATAATCATCTCTAAATACTGCAAAAAAAAAAAAAAAAAAATAGAACTACAGTGCAATCGGTCAGCTGTCTGTCAATATGTACAACATGTGAGGTTGTGTAGCTACCTAAAATACAAACACTTCCCGGAACGAGATAGATTTGCACTACATATCAAAGCCATTTAGTAATCACTTGATTGGTGAAAGAAATGCATATAATGAGATGTTACATTTCTTTTGTGTGTGAAATTACCTCAATTTTCTAGCAATAATGCGGGTAATAATACGTTTGGCTGCTGCTGGCTCGTTTCACCTGGGTCTTGAATGGTTTTGCATTTAAATGACTCAAGCAGATGTTCTGAGAAAAGTTATCACTGCCAAGACCATGACAGACAACTGGGCGCAATAATATCAATGATTTTGGTTGAAAATAAGATGATGGCTTGTATTGATGTTGGAATCTCTGCCTCAAGCAGGCTAATAATGCACGCAAAAAGTACACCATTCAGTGTCCTGTTATATATAAAGCACCATATAGACCAGTTTGGAGTAGACGTCACAATTATGTCGTTTACAGCAGCAAGCGCATTGAGGTGGCTGAAAAACACTGGTAACAAGTGGAGGGAAGTGGATAAGATCCATGGAATAAGAGAAAAAAATAATTGTTGTTCCTATGGATGTCAGAATCGGAATGCAAATCATTTTTATAGAATACTGTCGACGGCGGTTAAAGCTAAACGCAGACATTTAAATGGACTGACTATGGATGAAACCTGCTATGATTACCCTACTTTTAAAAGGAGTAGTTCACTTCCAGAAAACTTCCTAATAGTTTACCCCAATGTCATCCAAGATGTTCATGTCTTTCTGGGCTAAAGGATCCAATTTGCAGTTTCAGAGCAGCTTTAAAGTACTCTATATGACCCCAGCTGAGGAATAAGGGTCTTATCTAGCGAAACAATCTGTTATTTTATAAAAAATAAAATAAAAATGTATATATATTTTAACCACAAAAGCATATCTTGCACTAGCTCCACAATACGCATCCGCAAATTCACACATTAAGTAATCACATGGGAAAGGTCACGTGAAAAACTCCCATCTCATTTTCTCCTCCAACATCGTTTTTACCTTTTTTGTTTTGGTATTTGACTTTCTTTGCACGTTCGCTTCATAAACACTGGGTCGGTACTGCTGCCTACGTCACACGTGAACTTTCCAACGTGCAAGATGAATATCTATAGTTAAAAAGTATATCAATTCTTATTTTTAATATCTTAAATCTTATTTTTTTAAAGAAAATGACTGATTGTTTAGCTACATATGACATTTATTCCTTGGCTGGGATCGTGTAGAGCCCTTTGAAGCTGCACTGAAACTGCAATTTGGACCTTCAGCCCACTGATCACCGCTGAAGTCCATTATAAGTGGAGAAAAATCCTGGAATGGTTGTTTTCGGAATTCAAATGCAAGTTTATATCTCCTAGTTCTGACTTTATAACTCAACAAATTTGAGTTTGTCAGTTCTAGAAGAAAAAAGACAGAGGGGTAGGAAATAAACTTATGACGACGATTGAATGACAAGTCAATTTTTCTTATCAGAATTGTGAGATCTAATCTCGGAATTAAAATTTTTAAATATAAACTCAAAATTACTTTTTTTTATTCTTTTATTCCATGGCTTCCATAGACTGCTACTTTAAAACTGTGATTTTCTGCCACGAGATAGTCTCCGCCCACAAAAAATGTCATCACTCTTTGCAAACACCGAAACTGGACTATACAGTTATCTTGTGTACCAAAGACAATATTTAGTTTTTTTCCCATAAAATTTATGTCAAATTGGTCCAAAACAACACTGGGCCCCATTACTACTATTATATGTTCATATATAATAATTATTATTATTATTTATCTTTTGGTGCATGAAACAATGCCACGATACCTTCAAAATATTTAATTTGGAAAGAAACATTAATGTTTTAGGTAATATGAGTGGATTAGGAATTATCTGGTAAGGCAATATTCTGAAATGCAACTGAAAAGCTTCAAATATGAAGAATGGAAGTCATCTTAAAATGTTTCACACAAACGAGCAGTGAAGGATAAACATTTCTTAAGCCCCACCGGCAGAACGTGAAAGGGCCAGGCAGCCATTTTAAAAGAAGGAAATGATCCAAGGTCTCTGAGATTCTGGGTTATTTCAGTTTGTGGAAATGCTTCAGGCACCAAAATGTCAGGGTAAAAAGATAACAAAATAAATAAAACACACACACACACACACACACACAGACTTGATGGAATGTGTTCTTCACCACAAGCCAAACACTGTGTAATTAACACAACGTGATTGCAGAAGTATCATAGAGAGCAATTTAAAGCTGTCGTCTTTTTTTCACATGGTGCCCCTGTGGGCTCACTTTACTCCACTGAGACAATAATAAGAACATCAGTTTCTGCAGGTGAAATTCTTTTCAATCAAAAATGGTACTTTACAGAATCTAGGCTGAAGAAATCCATTTGTAGATGGACTATCTGTTCCAGACGGTTGTGTTTGACCACATAGCAGTTAGCATGGTAGTTACTTCTGAGCTACTCTACCAGCTTATTAAAATAGCAACCCAGGCTCACTGGAAAATGTGCTTCTACCTACATTTCTATACATACCTATACAATTTATTGTGAAATGTGAAATTAACAATAGTGTCTACTGGGACAGATTGATGATTAATAAATGCTTAATTTCACATCACTCCTTGCACAAGACTATGTTATGACCTCAAAACACTTTTACCATACTGAGTGCATGATACGTAAGTCAATACATATTGATATTTGCATCTATCTTGGTATGGTTTTTCTTCACCCGGTATAGCACTTTACTTGAGATGTGGAGAGCTTGAGTATGAGTCTCACGAAACACAAGTCATTATAAAAGAGATTATATTATAGACTTGTACAAGCAAGCTAAATCGACATGGTTGATTCAGCAAATGCATTTTTATCTTAAGTCTGCTTTTGTTAACACTACCGGTTTAGTGTAAGTAGTACATTATTTTCAGATGCATTAACCATTTAGCACAACTCACTGGAAATCTAATTTCAGAAATTCCGCAATACATACAACAACCAACGTAATCAAATGTCGGCAGATTCACATTGATCTGTTCGGGTAAAACTATACACGCTTTTAGTGACACTCACTGGACATTTCATTCACTGAATGCCCAAAATGCAATGCAGTAGCAGAAATATCACCACATGCACGTTTTTCACAGGCCTAGGTTTTAACATTGGCTGAATTATTTCTTCCCCTCAATCTTGCTAAGCAACTGTATTGCTATAAAATGAATACACTTGCTGTGTTCTCGCAAGTCTTTCTTTATGAGATTAAATTACTCCTGCTTAGACTGATTAATTGATCCACACCTGATCTAGAAACAAAAAGTCCATAGGAATAATTTTGGCATGTAACTTCTGATAAAGATAGAATGACTATTTAGGTGGCACGACAGAAAATAGGTGAATCCAACTAGTTTTAATTTAGAAATACTATAATACAGTAGCAGGGAAGGGATGGCATTAGATTTCCAATATCTTACTTTCCAAGACTTTGTTCAGTGACACGTTTTATTAGAGCTCAATGACAAATCCAGACAGACACAATGCTAAGTGTAATGCCCACAAAACTGTTGTCAAGGAGTAAAAAAAAAAAAAAAACACTTGGCATTACTCCTTCAGCCCAAACAGGATGAATGGCGAAAACTGGGGCACAATAGCTTAAACCAATAATAAGGATTGCTTAGTTTCAATCCTTGAGTTACTGAACAATGGCTGCTTTGTGATAGTGAGCACTTGGCTCTCAGGCAGCTGTTTTTCCACTCGATATCGATCTAACAAAAAAAAAACTGGGCAAAAAAAAAAAAGCACCTGTGCATTGGAATAGAGGACAAGAGGAGAAACTGCAAAGCAAATATGAGTTTGAATCTGCCTCCACAAAATACATCTTTGGAGGTACAAATGATCTGAAGGGAAAGTATCACATAGTGATAAAATCAATGATCCCAATTTCTCAAAAGCGCATTAATGTATGAGCAGATCGATGCTAAAGCTGCACAGTCATAGTTTAAGTGCCTTCAAATGAATGTAGAAAAAAAATTACTTGGTAGGGGGCCAGGTATCGATGCATTTTAGTCACCGACAGAACTGCCTCTATAACATAGATTATTGAAAAATGTCTTCCCATTAGGTACCATATTTCGATACCTAACGAGTTTATCAAGGAAAACACTAGGTGTGTTCGGCTTAAAGCAGTGCTGTGCTGATCGATCAGTGTTTAACCAAAGTAGCGCGAGAGCGATTCGAATCCTTACAGACCATTCTGCTCTCTATAGCTTGTTAACGTTGATGGCCAGAGACATGGCACACACGTGAGGCTGTAGTGTGTTACCTTCCAACCCCCACAGATGTAAGGCTATGTTTAAACTAGTGCTTTTACACTATTGCTCGATAAAGACTGCTGCTCAGAAGTGCTTCAGCTGATTAAGTGCACAGCTCACTGTGAACGATTCACTGTAAATCCAAAACCAACTGTTAACTGCAAGCGAGTCTGAGGCTTGAGTATCGTGAATCATTTTGAATGACTCAGTGAAAAGAACTGGTTCATAAGACTCATCTGTTCATGAATCTGAAATCATAGTTTTGCATGCAGGAAACAATTTAATGCTACAAATTACTAAAGCAATCTCATGAAATGATATCTGGCAAATTCACATATGGATGAATGCAAAGTTTTCCAGACTGTTGCCGATGGCAACTACATTTTTTAATTGTTGCAAAGAGCTATTTTTTGTCACATTTACAACAATGGCAGTCTGAAGCCCTGAGTCTGACTTTTCAAGAGTCTGCTAGTCAGTAATATAAAGCAGCAAATCAAAGTTTGTTTTGTTTTTACATGTTGTTTAAGGGTGGGGTTCCGAAATGGTTCATATCACAATAGTAGACCGTGGGAAAAAAATTGTGATTGCTGCACACACACACAAAACTTTGAATAGGTTCACAAATTTTCAACCAATTTCTCTGTGTTTCCTGGACCCAGTTATCCCTGTTTATCTGTTTTCTCTAGTCATGTAGCACCGATTTCAAATATCTTTTAAACCTTTCAGCCAAGTTTTATCAAAGCCCATCTTGCCAGTGGTAAACTACCTCTTTAAATTTGAATGTTTCAATTAGATATAACACACAGAACTGCTCAAAGATATCTCATTTATTTGCTACTAAGTTCCTGAAACAAATTTCACTAACCTGGTCCAGAGATTAGCTCTTCTTTAGTAACGGTCATAATGTCATCCTGGTGTATTGGTTACTTTAAACAACATAATTTCCATGCCAACTGATAAAACCCCCCGGAAGTTGCACAACATCAGCCAATTTTGCAAACTCTTGCCAGTCCTTTATGCAACAAGCATCAGACAGTCAGTGAACAGACAGTGGGCGATTTGTGGCTGAACATGTGTTTAATAAGAAGGATCTTTACTTGTTTGCTGTCACTTGGACCCGAGAAAGGAATGTTGCAAATAACTGGGTAAACTCAACTCTACTCAACGGTTTATAATTCTGCAATTAAACTCTGTTACTCTGCACATATATGACTGATTTTAGCATCCACCACACACTAAAATTTTTCTCTATGGTGACATCCATTTCCTTTCCAGATCCTTAATTATAAGGAGAACGTGCTGCTGGGTTATTGTGTTTTTTCACCTGAACACACATCCGTTACGAACCACCTTCTTCCCATTACGCACCCCCCCCCCCCCAACTCCCGATGCATTGAGCGTGTGGGTGAAAGGTCACGGTAAAGTAGCATTCCACAGAGAGTGAGACACAGCCCTGTGAAAAGAGGAGAGGGGGAAAAGGGGTTTAATGTCTCTAATCCCACAAGAGACTGGAGGATTTGCAAGGACATCCAAACCATTCCCGGTGAAAAGCTATGGTTAACAGCTCACCCACAGCTCCCAAAGTGTGTGTGTGTGGCAAAACATAACCATCCACTGTGATTATATCATCTTCACATTGGTCGTAAGTGCACGGGCACATTAAACGGCATGATTTGATTTGGAAACCACTTCAATGCTCATCAACATGAGATACTTTGATCGCCGTGAGACCAGGTTCACAGGTATGGCTGTAGTTTTTCTCATGAGCGGAGCACGGCCCGTGGAATAAAGGGGCTCTTTCATAGCTCCAGGCAGTTTGAGAGCCACTGCATTGGTTTGCTCTCCCTGTTTTATCTTCACAATTAGACTGACACTAAATACTCTGAAGGGTCACTCCTGGTGTCACACTAACAAAATACCCAACACAAACACCATTCTCTTCATTCGTCCACTGTGCTTCTCAGGCCTCCACAGTAATTGTTCATCTTGGAGGACAAATCCTGCATATTAAGTACTTCAATGAGAGTATTCAATTGCCCTCCCAACCATTCGAGAGACAGAGGCTGCTTTTGTAGGCCAGTTCAAAATGTCTCATGTTCTGATGACATATTGCTGTCACTGTACATTATATTTCTCTGTGCTATTAAGCAAAAACAACGGTTGATGTTGTACTGGGGGCACAACATGTCAGTAACAATTAGGAATGTGCAAAACTACACATTCTCTTAATCAACTAGTAAACGGGTTGGCTGAACGATTAAAGACTTGTCGGACATCAGGGTCACATCTGATCAGTTTATGGGCTTCACACAGTCGTTTTGTTGGATTACAACAGGTCCCGAGGCACATTTAGAAATAGATGAACTGTTTTTAACTTGACATACTTAAAAACTCTTATCATCTTAAAAACCATGAACATGACTACGACTTTGACACCGATTCTTCTGTATGTGTAGGTCAACATTTAAAAAACAGAGCTATACAGAGAAATAATCAGGTTAATTATCTCTAATATTATACAGCACAAAATTATAAGAATATGATACAGAACCTTCTACTTATAGTAATAATAATTTAATAGTCTATTCATTATTATTATGAATAGTGAATTAATAATTAATTAACAATATACAATAATAGTAATTATAATGTTAATTTATCAGTAGTAGTAGTAATGATAATAATAAACTATTAAACACACTAATGGTTATTGTTTTTGTTGTTATAATTATTATTACTACACATTTTAATTAACAACAAATGAATGAATGAATGTACAACAGTACAAAGATTATCGTTTAAATAACGAGTGTGCATTAATATATGTTTATGAATATAAATCATCCAGTACCTTGGTATTAAAGCACCACTGTATAACCACTGAACACCGTAACTGTAATGTGGTACAACTACAGAACATTCTCATAATGTTGACAATAAAAATGTCATCCACATATCTCAGCCTGGGATGACCCTGTCTGGCACAATTAATTACTACGGGTCTGTTAAGCTGGAAGAGGAAAATAGAGGAAGCGAAATGAAGAGCAGCTTTGTGAAAAGGTATCTGGGCCCACTAACATGTTGGTAGCAGGGACAGGGAGCATCTCCAGCAGACAGCTGATGGGTCTGATCGCATTTCACTGACAAACTCAATTGTGCGTCGAGTGAGATCTAAATTCCCAAAGAAATACATGACAGCGCTTTACAGTTTTCATTTAGTTAGTGCAAGGTGACATGATTAACAAAACACCATTTTTAAGGTAATGAGCCTGTTAATTACGAGTTTCCATTTCTGGATCATCTAACCCTTCCTACAAATAAACTATAATAACGCGGGTAATTTAAATGTTAACTAGTTACTAGTTGAGTTACTAGTTAAGTATTATACTATTATAGAGTTGTGCTGATAGAATCGTGTATCGAAGATAGTCAGAAGATTTCTCTGTCGATAGTCTAGACGATATTAGGCTCATTCTCCTATTAATGTATAAGATTATAATAATAATAACTATTATTTTTATTAGGCTGCCTATTATAATTCGGCTATTAAACTGCCCAGCTATTTCACTTCAGCACCGCATTTCACTCACTCTCTCTCACAAACACACACACGCAGCGCGCACAAATGAGGATTAGAGCCTCTATAAGAAGTTGTAACGCTTTGCCTCGGATAACTCGTTAAATCCATGAAATGAAAGCGATAGAAAACAAGGAGGTGGTGTCATACACATTTAATGGCTGGTACACGGCAACGCGCTCTTCTCATACTGTACATGAGAGATTAACTCTTTCTTGGCGTTACAAATAAAGTAAAGACAAAATAATAACAGATATGAGGTATTTCATTGCACTTTAACAAGTAATCTGAACAGTCTATATATGTGCAATATTCTGGTCCTGAGCACTGTATGACTGATGCATAAGTTCAATTCAATTAACTTACCTGTTTTGAATACTTTAGATTAACAGGTTAGTTTATGCCCAGTAAGAGTGTTAAACTGCTGGACTTTAAATGAAATCTACTATTGATTTTCACCATTGACTGGTTTTGCTGAACATTTAGACTGATAACTTCCGTGCGCAGATGCGGCAAATTTGTCACAGGATGCGCGATATGACAGCTGCATCTGACTATATATGAACTAGCTGTTTTAAATATAGTATTTTTACATTTAACGTTAGTTTATAAGTATGTTTGAAAGTATTACTTCTTTGAATTATTGGTGATTCCATTGGCTCTCTCTCGCGCACTCTTTGTTCATGCTATGACAAGAACAAAGAGTCTCTTGCTCCACACATGCACGATAATATTATGTAGTGATCGACCGATGTATCTGTTTACCGATATTTTTCCCGATATTTAAGCATTTTTCCATAATCGGGTATCGGTTTTGTAATATCGGATTCGCTGATTTACGGCGCCATCTTGTGGCCTATTTGAGATTTCCGCCATTGCAGCCCGGGCGTCTGAGGAGATCAGTCAACAACTCAGTGCACAGGTAAAGTATATGTTCTACTTGGTTTGCTTTAATTAAGCAACTTTATTTAACATAACAGACATGCACAAATGAGATATGAGACATGTAGACACGTAGTGTAATTCGTCATGTCCTGGCCCAATAAAGACGTAACTTTACATGAATTAAATAAAACAGACATGAATGAGTGCATGTTGACAATAAAAGCGCTGAATTTAATTCTCTATCTGTTTGCTCACCATTAGTCTAGAAGAAAAAGTTCGTTAATATTGCTTAGCAACTGACGGATGATCAGGAGGCTTAAGCACGGCCACTGAATGAAACTTTTGACAAGATTATATTGTTCAAACACGCTAGATTATATTATCATTTACTACATAACAATTATTTCGCTAATACACATATACATATAGCCTACCGCTTTGTGGAAATTAATTATTTATTATCTCCATGCGCGATCGCGGTTGATTAAGTTATAGTCAAACAGCACTTTGTCAGTTGGCATTTCATGATTTAATGTTAGATTTAATCTAGATCATAAAATGCCAACTGACAAGTGCTGTTTAACTTTATATAGTCTCGGAAAAAAAAGTTCGTTTCATATTGCTCAGCACCTGAATGGGTTGATGATCAGGAAGCCTCAAGCAATGCCACTGAATGAAACTTTTGACAAGATTATCTTGTTTAAACACCCTAGATTATATTATCATTTACTACATAACAATTATTTCGCTAATACACATATAAATATACTGTACCGCTTTGTGGAAATTAATTATTTATTATCTCCACGTGCGATCGCGGTTGATTAAGTTATAGTCAAACAGCACTTTGTCAGTTGGCATTTCATGATTTAATGTTAGATTTAATCTAGATCGTAAAATGCCAACTGACAAGTGCTGTTTAACTAGAAAGCATTTCATGATCTAGACCGACAAAACATAATAATTAATAACACTAGTTGGAAAATGCAATGATGTATGCTGTTTTGTTTGTTACTTTCCTGACAATGTTATATATTCCAGCTAATATTATTCAGTGAATTAAATTAAAATTACCCAGTGAAATATTCCTCACTCTTAAACCTATTAAATGGTACATAAACCTTCTAAAACTGTTTAAAATAAATTACATTTCTGCAAAGGTGATATGACTCCCCTGTCATTTATTTTCTCCATTTTAAAACATTAGACTTTTAACATTTATTTTGCCTATTGTTAACATTGTTGCTGATAATGCTTATAAATCATGTATAATTTAGATATAAATTATATAATGTAATATATTTTTTATTGTAATTTAAAGATTTAATTTAACATGAAAAACTGCTAACTTTCAGCACTTTTATTTAAGATGACTGAAAGGAGGAAAAATCAAAGTGAGGTATGGACTTACTTCACTCAGCCAATGACAGGAGTAGCAGTTTGCAAAGAATGCCAGATGAACGTAAGCATGGGGTCAAAATCTACAACAACAAAAAATACCTCCAACATGTGGAACCACTTAAAGATACATCACTCAACTATCTTTGAAGAGGCAAAGAAAAAAAGAGATGCTGAAGAGGCAAAGACATCCAGCCACATTCAAGCATCTCTTCCTATGATGTTTGAAAAGCAGACAAAGTGGAAGACGCCTGATGTCCGCTCAAAAACACTGGACAGGATGATTACAGAAATGATAGCTACAGACAATCAGCCTTTCACCATGGTTCAAAATAAAGGCTTCCAGAGACTCATGGCAACTGCAGAACCAAGATATACTCTGAAGAGTGAGAAGTTCTATCGCACAGAGATGTTTCCCAGTATTCACAACAGTATCGTTGAGAAGGTTAAAGCACTGCTTTAGCCTGATGATGCAGGTTATAACTTGGCTTTTACTACAGACTGCTGGTCCGGTACAACTGAATCCCTAATGGGACAGTGGTGCTAACATTGTTAAAGGTATGAGAATTGCTGAACTGCCTGACATGAGCTGCAGTGCCCACATATTACAGCTAGTTGTCAATGATGGCCTCAACTCACAAAGAGCTGTCCAAAATATCCTGTCAGTGCTGAAAAGCTGTGCTACACATTTTAATCATTCAGTACTAGCTAAACAGCGTTTAGCAGTGATCCAGCAGGATCTTGGGCTACCTGCACATGCCATCATTCAGGCTGTCCCGACCCGATGGAATTCCACCCTGCACATGCTGGTCAGGATGCAAGAGCAGAGAAGAGCTCTGAACATATATGCCAGTGAGAATAGTGGGTTCACTAGCCTGAGTGCTGATCAGTGGAGTATTGTCAGCAATCTTATTGAGACACTTTCTCCAGTGGAGGAGGTCACTCTTGAGATGAGCCACTATGAGAGTTCAGCATCATGTATCATCCCATCTGTCAAAGTTCTGAAGCAGTCAAGGTCCCTCCTCTCATGGGATTAAAACAATGAGACAGGAGATGCTGGAGAGTCTCACCCGACGGTTTGCAAAAGTGGAGGAGGTGAAATGTGCAGTCCTTGCCTGTCTTCTGGATCCAAGGTACAAGGCACATGCCTTTTCATCTGACACCACACTGTTGAATGCAAAAGTTTGGCTTGAGGAGGAGACAGGAACCTTAGAGCAAGACAACAACGCACAAGGTGAAGGAACACAGTCCGATTATTCCAGCACAGTTTCTAAAAGGCCCCGTACAAAAGAAAAGCAAAAGAAACTGATTGATGAGATGTATGATACTCTGCTTGGTGCTACTAGTTCTGAAGTTGGTGGGTCTATCCTTGAAAGAGAGCTTCAGCAGTACCTTTCAGAATCAGTGATTGATAGGAGGATGGGCAAGCCACTTGAATGGTGGAAACAAAATGAGAAAAGGTTCCCCATTCTTTCTCGTCTGTCAAGAAAGTTCCTTTGCCCCCCACCATCTTCGGTGCCCAGTGAACGAGTCTTCAGTGAAGTGGGAGCCATTTATGAAAACAAACGAAGCAGGCTTACAGGGCAGAATGCTGAAAGACTCTGTCTTCTACACTACAACCTAGTTCTGCTTAACTGGGAGTATTAAGTAACACTACTAAATAGCTATGCACTTCTAAATACCCCCCCCCCCCCCCCGCCCCCACCAATATGTTATAATCATTTTTGTGCTTTATTTTTTTACCTGTTTTTTTTTTTTTACCTCATCAAAGCTTTTATTTTAAAACAAAGACACTTAGTAACAGTGCACTTTAATTTTTTGGACTCAGACCCCTCTATTTATTTGTGTATAAATATAAAGTTTTTTTTTGTATGCAAGGAGGGAGTGATTGTTATAAATAAAATGTTTTTTTTTCAGCTCATTTGTGTTGTAATAATTGTCAAAAACAGATGTATAACAGTAAATAAATATCGGTTCTGCATATCGGTTATCGGGTACATAAACATGCAAATAATCGGTAACGGTACCGGTTATAAAAAAATCTATATCGGTCGATCACTAATATTATGTATCGTCGATCTCATGGGCTGACGATATGACGATTTGAAAAATGACCATATCGCCTAACACTATGCTATTAATGACACAATATATACTTTATTTCTTGTTAAGTTAACTAACATTAACGTTGTTTAATTAAGTACAAACACAGAATGGAAAGAGCAAAGCCAGTCAATGCTACATTCTCGCTCAGCAGACATGAGGTTTCCCAAACCTTCATAATCCTAACCAACATACAAACGAGGCTCTCTGAAATCACCAGGCTCACTTTATTGACCAAATCAAAGGCTCTCGCAGGAAGACCTGTGGTTACCAAAGGCAGCTGCCCTGCAGGCATCAGCACAGGCAGGAAACACACTTTCACAGAATACAGGCTTTGGCTTCTTACTGGGGACCCAATTAACAAACCACTGTTACACTAAGGAGACACCCATGCCATGCTCTTCTCCAAATGTTTGCTATCATATTTGCACATTTCTTCAGGGCAGTAATCAGCAGATATGGTGTAATTTCTTTTTGGAGTACTCCTATACTTGTTCCAAAGGCAAACAAGGCATTATGAACCTGTAATGAATGCAAAGTTCATGCAGCCAGTAGAACATGGTGGCAGCAACACCAAGGTCTATCTAATACTTTATTTCAAAGCCATTTGCTTGGCTAGAAGTCTGACTGATTGTAAAAAAAAAGTCAACCTGTTCATAGGTTTCATACTGACACTGGAGCTTACAAACATAGGAAAGGATTGTTGGGAATGATTACCATAGCATTGGCAGGTCAGACAGCTATTAGCGCGCTTAGGGTCACATTCATGAGACGCCCCAGAATACTGACATGGTTTTGTTTTTCAGATCTATCTTGGGAGCCGGTTCGCTGAGCTATGAGGTCAGTTTATGCCAGTCACTGAGAACTGATGCAGTTAGACTTCTCAGACTTCTGATGAGCAAACAAATCCACTGCACGGAGTTAAAAGTAGGGGTGTGCACAGATAGTCGAACATTCGAATATTAGTTCTGCTCTAATTATTCGATAACTAAAAATGATATTCGAATTTCGCTATATTTTTGCTTGCCATAAAAAATAAATAAATAAATAAAATCCACAATAAAACCTAATTCGGTCACTTTCTGTGATTCTCCACGGCATATTTGAAGATGTATGCAAGCAAAAAATAATTAATGAATGTATAAGAACTGCTGTCTTCTACAGTACTTCAAATATGCCGTGGAGAATCACAGAAAATGACCGAATTCAAGAACATTGTTGCGGCATCTCTCAAGCAACGAATAAACACCGCTAACTTGGAGAATGCAGTGAAAAATCCTCTTCTCGCGTCCGCCCTAGACCCTCGGGTTTCTCGATGAAAACATGAGAAGTAAGAAAAAAAAAGCTTTTTGAACATTATCAGAACATTTTCCTTGATGTGAGTGGTGCGGATGCAGCCGCCGCCACCAACGATGAAGAGGATGCAATGCCCACTCATTGGAAAAAAAGGCTGAGCCAGTTCTTCGGCGATGATTACAGAGAGTCCAGCCGAGACTAATGGGAACAGTTCTTGCTGGAGCCAATGTATTCCACCAGATGAGGATCCCATTCAGTAGTGAAATGAAAACACGAAGCGCTTCACAAAACGTATTCGCTTAGCACACCATTATTTGTGAATCCTGCCAACGTCTGTGCCGTCAGAGCGCGTTTTCTCCGCGGCCGGCCTTATTGTTAACAGACTAAGGAGCCGACTTTCCCCCGATCATTTTAACATGCCTGTGTTTCTTACCAAGAACACGTGAAACAATAGAAAAAAAAAGCAAAAAAGATTTGCTGACAGTTTAAAAGTTTCAAAGTTAAGTATAAGCTACGTTCTGTACAATAGCCTAATTGCTGCAGGTTGCTTTATTTAAGTTTTTTCTTTGTTCACTTTTTTTTTTTTTTTTCCTTTTAATCTGTAATTTTGTTTGTTTGCATGCATTGTTAAAGGTTTTCAGCTACAAAACACGATGTGTAATGTTCAAGCTTATTGTGTGTAAGCTTGTTCAAAAATGACAGAAACAATAAATGTTGTTGAAAAATAATGTCTGTCTCATTAAACTTAATTTAAATAAACGAATATTCGATTATTCATTTTTTGTGAGCTCAAATATTCGAATGTGATATTTGCGGAAAACGCCCATCCCTAGTTAAAAGGGCCCTCCAAACACCAGGGGACACTAGACATCTATTGCCGCGTTTCCACCGCAGGAACTTTACCCAGGAACTAGGGACTTTGGCCTGGTACTTGGTGTGTTTCCACCGCAGGAACCAGGAACTAAATAAAGTTCCGGGTAAAAAAAAAACCCTCAGAAAGTCCCTGCTGGCGAGGTGGTACTTTTTCAAAGTTCCGGAACTTTCGGGGGCGGGACTTGGCCGCTAAACATCCTGATTGGTTGAGTTCACGCAGCATTGGTTGAGTTCAACCACCATTTATTCAGATCAACATTTTCAAAATATTACTGTTATTGTGTCATGAAATGTAATTTTAAAAGTATTTCAGGCGAGAATGTAGTTGTTTAAAACTCAAATCTGTGGTTTATTTATAAAGACAGCGCCTATTTAAAAATGTGTTTCGCCGATCTCGGAGACGGTGAGCTCCACTCGATCAGCGGGAGCTCAGTGATCATCTATCCGCCGAGAAGCAGCCTCAACTCGGCTAGACCTTCTGATGTGTGCCGCTGGCTCTGATGTCTCTTTAGTGGTTAAACATAAAATATAATTCAGCTGCGGGGTAAATCTAACAGGTTTTCTTTGGTCTGTATTCAATTTATCTATACGTTAAAATAAAAATAAAAAAGGCAAGTCTGTATGATATTTCGTTTCATTGCAATGGCTGTATATAACATTACACATATCCCTGAACTAAGTACATTTCTGCAGCTGTTATTATGTTTAAATGAAAACGAAAGGAGGCAGTGGTATTTTATATCCTATTTCGTTCTATTGTAAATATACTGAGGGGAAAATTGCAGTAGCCAAAGCGATCTGAGTTCACGCAGCATTGGTTGAGTTCAAACACCATTTATTCGGATAATTTTCAAATATTACTGTTATTTGTGTCATGAAATGTAATTTTAAAAGTATTTCAGGCGAGAATGTAGTTGTTTAAAACTCAAATCTATGGTTTATTTATAAAGACAGAGCCTATTTAAAAATGTGTTTCGCCGATCTTGTAGACGGTGAGCTCCACTCGATCAGCGGGAGCTCAGTCCTCATGTATCCGCAGAGAGCAGCCTCACTTCGGCTAGACCTTCTGATGTGTGCCGCTGTCTCTGATGTCTCTTTAGTGGTTAAAACATAACATATAATTCAGCTGCGGGGTAAATCTAACAGGTTTTCTTTGGTCTATATTCAATTTATCTATACGTTAAAATGAAAATAACAAAAGGAAAATTTATATAATATTTCGTTTCATTGTAATGGCTGCATATACACATATCCCTGAACTAAGTACATTTCTGCAGCTGTTATTATGCTTAAATGAAAACCAAAGGAGGCAGTGGTATTTGATATCCTATTTCGTTTTATTGTAAATATACAGAGAGGAAAATTACAGGATTCGCGTAGTCGTGGACATCACACTCCCAAGTCGAATGCACAAAGTCTGAACTACCGAGGATTAGAGCTGAAACAACGAATCGATTTAATCGATTAAAATCGATTATTAAAATAGTTGTCAACTAATTTAGTCATCGATTCGTTGCTAAATAACTTTTATTTGCCGTAAGCGGCTCATTTCGTGCATATTTCAAATCTGCGGTGACCAAAGTGTGGCAGTAATGAGCCACCGGAGGTTTTACTCAGCCAGTACAACAGGAGAAGTAGCGAATAGCCAATAGCTGGCCTTGTTTTATGTCACGTGCTTCCCGAACAGCGTCTCTGCAGCCATAGACATCATATGATGTCTATGTCTGCAGCATTCAGCGTGATGTGGGAGTACTTTACATTGAGCCTTTAAAAAAGAAGAGTAACCTGTAAACTCTGCACTACTGCACTGTTTAAGGGGACGTTCACATATCGCGTCTTTTGCGCGCTCAAGTTCGTTATTTCCAACACCGCACCGCATCGAGTTAAAAACATTTAAACTTTTCAGAATGCCGCAACCGCACCGCGGGTCATGTGACAAGAACTAACCAATCAGCTTCATCCTTTCCCGTAACAACGTTAAAAGCTCAGTCAAGATGAAAGGAACAGCTGATCATAGTTGTATATGGATTTCCATTTTGAAATAAATTTAGTAGCAGAGCTACTGCAAGCGATTTATTTGAGCTGCAAATCCATTTATCCTTTGCTGAAATTTCCGCGTCTTCAAGGAGAGAGCACGTTATGGTTGCTTAGCAAAGGCAGACGCCTCAGGGGCGCTTCTGCGCGAGCGCTTTGGAAAGAAGGAGAAAGCGGTGCGCCTAGCGTTTTCCACGCGTTTTTAGGCGCGATTTGTGAACGGCCCCTAAGACTTTCATTTGTGCAGATTCTCCAGTACAATGTTGTTTGCAAATGTTTAGTCGTAAAAGCTGATAACATTGCTTTTTAACAGTTAACATTTAAAGCTTTACAAACATGTTCTGTGATCAGTTTGTCGTTTACCAGTTCAAAATTCAGTCGTGCAGCCTAATTATGACTGAATGAGAGAGGTAAATGTAGATATTTGAAATGCACTTATTTTCTAAGTATTCACTGCTCTTTTTCACACAGCAGGTTTTTTGTGTGTGTCCTATTTTTTTTCTGGACAACCTTCTGATGGATTTTACTTTAAATTGTGAGTTTCATTAAGGTTTCATGCCATTGGCACTTTTTTTGAAGGATTGTTTACAATTTCACAGCAAAAGCTATAAAGCTGTTTCCCAGTAAATAATAAAATACAATGCACTGCAATTTTATTCTGTTTTATCCTTATTCTTCGTGAAAATATGTTCTGAAAGATTCCTTAATAAGCTTTGTTCAGGATGTTAAACTACTTTAGGAGCTCTAAGGACTGCCATGGTGAAAACATTATTTGAAATCTACTTGTGAAGTTTGCTAGAGTATGGGTCAGTGTTCTGATTGCAGAAGAGTTCGACAAAGGATTACTAACACAATAAAACAACTCCAGGTATATTTTTGATGAGGATATGACAGTGCAAAATGGTTACAATCTCTTAAATCTATGCTGAATGATAAAGACCATTTATTAAAAATTTACTTGGGGAAAAAATGGAAAAAACGAAAATATAAGTACATAAACCGATTAATCGATTAATCGTAAAAATAATCGACAGATTAATCGATTATCAAAATAATCGTTAGTTGCAGCCCTACCGAGGATGCACGTCCAAAATCAGCGTCCTTTTTGTTTTGTTTTTTAAATCAGCGGTACTTTGTATTGAGAAACGCGCGCAGACCTACGTCACCAGTCTATTTGCCTAATCTACCCGGTACTTTACACCGCGGTGGAAACGCAGAAAGCAACAGGTCTGAGGGGAAAAAAGTTCCTGGGGAAAAAAGTTCCTGGTACAAATGTTCCGGGTAATTTCGGAGGAAACACGGCATATATGGAGACACAGTTTGTGTCACAGCCAACACCGTAAAGCAATTATTAGGTCATTCATTTTCAATGGAAGTGAGTGTTTTGTGTCGACATAAGTGACAGTGACCAATGGAGATACAATAACATTGATCAATATTTGCAGCAAGCAAGAAGGCAAAACCAATGTGAATGTGATTTGCTGCCTAATACAACTGAACACTGCAGACGATTTCACAATATCACAATTACCAGTCAATTTTAGGATCAACAGCAGTCAAATTTGAAAATTCTCAATATAATTTCAGGTAACAATTTTAATATCACTGCAAGTCAAAAGTGCTACTAAACACACTCTTAAAAGTTAAATATTAAATAAATTATTTAATAAAAATAAATTAATTTAAATTTAATTAAAACAATGACATGTATTTTAGAGAATTTTCTTAATAAAGTCAATTAGTTAAACATTCAGTAATAAAATGAAAAACAAACGTTTAAAAATACATTTATTGAAGAAAAAAAATAGAAAATAAATAAATTTTGGAAAAGAATAAAATTTACTACTAAAGTTGTATAGCCAAAACTTAAAATTAGTGTTTGGTTAAAAATAAGCAATAGGTCTAAAGCACATATCTATTTCTGTCACTTCTGTTAAGATCCAATTAAGAGATTTCTGACCATGTTTACAACATACACATACAACTGTGGGCATTACAAATCAGCCTTCTGTCTCGGTTTACAAAATTAAGTTGCCGCCTACAATGGCAACCACTAATATTGGCACCCTTGGTAAATATGAGCAAAGGTGGTTGTGAAAATAAATCTGCATCTTTTATCTTTTTGATCTTTAATTTAAAAAATGTACAAAATTTAAACCTAATATTGAAGTAAAATAATGGAAAGTGGGGGGGGGGGGGTCGTATTATGAAATAAATGTTTTTCCTCTAGTTCACATTAGTCACAATTATAGGCATCCAATTATTATTGCAATTAAGAGTTTGGAGAACACCTGAAAAGTGATCAAATAACATTCCTCCAGATCCTTCAGATTCGCAGCTCCATGTTGGTGCTTCTTCTCCTCAGTTTACCCCACTCATTTTCTGTAGGGTTCAGGTCAGGGAACTGAGACGACCATGGCAGAAGTTTAATTTTGTTCTCCGTGAGACATTTTTTTGTTGATTTTGTTTTGAATCATTGTCCTAATGGAAGTTCAAACCACGGTCTATTTTAAGATATCCAACAGAGGAAGTGAGATTTAGATGATTCCATGTTTCTGAACAAGATGTCCAAGACCTCCAGCAGAAAATCAGGCCCACAACATTAAAGATTCTGCAGTAGATTTAACTGTGGGAATGGAGTACTTTTTATCCACATTTTTAACCAAGCCCATCTACTGGGCAAATTTGTATTTTCACCCCAAAAAAGGGTTATAAGCCAGTTATTTATAGATTTTGCTTTAGTATGTCAATAGGAAATATCAGTTTACATTTCCAAACATTCATTTTGCCATTAATTTGAATAATATTCTAGTGAGATTGTTGAATGCACAAGCAGTATGACAACAGACTGCCTAAGACTAAGACTTTTGCACAGTAGTGAATGTATAATGTATGTATAATTAAATTAAGTATATTTAAATATGTGTAATTCAAGTATGCGTTCATATGTGTTAAGGGCTAGAGTCACTGGAGGAAACAGCTATGGTGTGATGAGCGGTGAACGGAGCGAAAACTTTACAGTAGATGAGAAACCGATTGCTCCCTCGTGACCTTTTGTAAACTATATTTATGACAAAGAACTGCACAGATACAGATATTCTAACAATCTATCGATAAACACACCTTGTGTCCGCTGTTGCTGTTTGAGTTCGCTCGCACTGCTGTGCCGCAGTCTGCGGATTGAAGAGCGCACTGAAAGATAGGGAGGAGACAGGTCTGCCGGCGTTTTCATATCAAATTTAAGCGGACTGACTCTGAGGCGATTGCAAATTTGTGTACAGTTTATGGAGCTAAATGCTACAGCCCCGCTAAAAAATCCTAGCTACGCTCATGCTTCTTGTGTACATTTCGGAGATCCAGGACAAACATGTCAATCGATGACTCAGGCATTTAAGAGGCACCGAAATTTTCATTCTTATTCGGTTTGGTGCATACCGGTTCCATAGGTACCAGTGCCATATTGGTACCGGTTTTTGGTACCCAAGCCTAATGATAGGTTAGAATTTTGTGAATTATTTGAATGAATAAATCAAAAAGATAACTGATGCAGATTTATTTTCACAGCCACCCTTGCTTATATTTACCAAGGATGCCAATATTAGTGATTGGCACTGTAGTGCTACTGATATTATAGGACAACTGGTATCATTATAGTTACAATTAAGCGGACTTCAGTTTACAATAGTATCATACTTTTGATATTAATTTTAAAATAGCAGCCAAGCAAGAACATCAACCAACAACCAAGAGTGACTTAGCGACCTCCTGCGATTGGATCGTGGTCAGCCTGGATGCCTCTTAATGCAGAGGATGTAGAAGTCTAGTTGGACTTCTAATGTTATTTTGTAATCCAGGTGGTGTACGGGTCAGTTCCTGTTATTTTGGGACCCCAATGGGCTGATATGGGATAATGGGCTATTTCATGACAAGCTCCCTCAAGCAAAGTCCAATGTGGGAAGCCTTCTAAGCTGTCTGACATCAGGAGATTACAGGGTTCAAGACTGGATCAGGATCAATGTAGAGGGATTTTAAATTTCGAGGAACACAAACATGTGCACAGAGCACTTAAGTGTGATGGCTTTAGGAGGATGGAGTGCCCTTTTACTCAATGTCTTGTTATAACCGGTTCAAATTCAGGGGCAGGGAGGGTGTACTCTGAGCTAATCGCCATATAAACAGGCAATATGGTCAATGTGAATCTTTGTATAGTCTAGATTCACAATTGCACGTGCAAGCCACAGCGCTCAAGAGGGTTCGATTGGAGGATTTTGAATTAATTTGCCCTTACAAGACAGGATACAGCTAGTTTCATTCGTTGATATAAAATCTGGAGGCCATATCCACTGTTGCCTCACATACGGAACACAATTCCCATTGAGACGGCGTAAAAAGCGGTGATCTGTGTAAAACAAATCCACTCCTCCTGAAAACACCAATAACATTACAGTCTGTAACCCTGTGCCTTTGCACATTCCTTGGGCATTTCTCTGGCCCCAAAACTGTAATTTGACATCTGGGCAATATTAACGGAAACTGGCTAAACAGGCTTTTTTGTTCCACAAGGCAGTAATAATAAACACTGCTGATCTAAAGTAGACTACCTTTAACCCTCATGCTCTATTAGTAAAGGAATAAAAGAACAGTTCAGTCCAGGATGAGCACTTTGATGTTCTTCACGTCACTTTTTATTCCCTTAAAGGGACAGTTTTGGCCAAAAACAAATATTACTTTCTTCTGTGGAATACGAAAGGGAAAAAAGTTGATGCTGCATTTCCATAAAATGAACATGCTTTACTGTTTCCAGGTCTTGTGAAAGTACAAAAAGACATTGGGTGTGATTGTAGCTCTGAATGATCTACAGCAGTGGTCCTGTTTCTGCTTCAGGACCAAAATGTTCATTAAACATCAAGTGGCGATTCTGTACCAAAATTATTTACAGCACAAAATAAAAATGTTGATGGGTTCAATACACAAACCATACTGTGGTCAGCAAAAACCATGTTTATCCTCAATACAACAGAACCCATATTTAAGTTTGTCTGGGCCATATTTTCTTTTACCTCTCATAGTTATTTGATTATAATTAATTTTCAAGGGCAATCATGCCACGCGCAACCAATCTATGTGGATTAGTTGGATTTTCCCTGTTGTCCACAAACAATCATAATAGTCCTGTGACTAGTTAAAAAAAGAAAACATTGACCAAAATAATTGAAACCTTTCAGAATGTGAAGCAATCTGAATGACCACGTTACCAACTTTCTGACATCAAAGTTGAGCAACAAGCATACTGATGCTACTACAGAGAAAGGTGAAGCTTGCTAATGTTTTAAAGAGAAGATGTGTTTATGGTCCACCCACAGCACTGGCAAATGCACAGCAGAGGGATTGTGAGCATGCCATGAGAGGCCTTGAAACAGACTACCACATACAGACATTGGTAAATGATATTCTTTGTGTGTACACAAGGCATAGTGCTCATAACAGAAATATTAATGGATTAGATATGGCTAGCAACAGGCTGTTTATAGAAACCACCAACCAAAATGTAAAGCTCTCACCAGGGGGGAGTTTCCAGTTGTCTAAAACCTGACCTGTGTCTGTCTTTCAGAGTCAGCACAACTTTTACTAGTATGATTGTTAAGGGTTTCAGTACTGCCAGAGTATTCAACTACTTACATAACGCAAAAATGTATTCGTCAATTTAACATAGGGCTGGACAGTAATTCAATATCAGTATGTATCGCAATATAATTTTTTTCAATAACGGTGATGATTTTTAAACACATTTCCGATATTTCGATATACATTTGTATAGGAATGATCAGCCTACACTACCAGACAAAGGTTTTTGAACAGCAAGATTTTTTTCTGCTCACCAAGCCTGCATTTATTTCATCCAAATACACCAAAAGCAGTAAAAAAAAAAAATTTGTAAAACTGTTTTACTATTTATAATAACTGCTTTCTATTTGAATATATTTTAAAATGAAATTGATTTATGTGATCAAAACTAAATTTTCAGCATCATTACTCCAGTCTTCATCGTCACGTGATCCTTCAGAAATCATTCTAATATACTGATTTGCTGATTATCAATATTTAAAGCAGTTGAGTATATTTTTTGCAGGATTCTTTGATGAATAAAAAGATCCAAAGATCAGCAAAAAAAAATTATATAAAAAAAAAAAAAAAAAAACTATAGTAATTATTACTTCCAATAGCAAGGATGCATTAAATTGATCAAAAGTTATGATAAAGACACTTATAATGATACAAAAGATTTTTTTTTCAGATAAATGTTGTTCTTCTGAAATTTTTATTCATCAAAGAAACCTGAAAAAATTCCACTCAGCTGTTTTCAACACAATAATAAATGTTTTTTGAGCAGCGAATCAGAATATTATAATGATTTCTGAAGGATCATGTGACTGGAGTAATGATGCTAAAGCTCAGCTTTGAAATCACATTAATAAATTACATTTTCAAATAGAAACTTTTATTTTAAATGGTAAAAATATTTTAAAATGTTACTGTTCAAAACTGTTGACTGGTAGTGTATGTTACCCTACAGTTTGAAGTTAAAGATATTAATATTAATAAGGTGAGTATGACATGTTTTTTGATAGTGATTTCACATTTCTTGTTTGTATGAAGGAAATACAAATAAAAGGTGAATATTTATTCATTTGTGCCATTTTTCCCCCCTAAAATATTATATAGTTTTATAGGAGTAGGTTTCATAGACTTGGCAAATAAATGTTTCATAAGTTTGTAGGTACAGACATCTGTTGTGGCCGTTCTTGGCAGTTTTTATGATGCTTTTTTAATAGTGTTCATATCGAAATTGGAATTATATTGTATCGACCGAAATTAAGAAATATACATCGCGATATAAATTTTGCCCATATCGTTCAGCCCTAATTTAACCTATTGTAGTGTATAAGACAAAATGCACATTTCTTCTCTATTTCATGTTTACATCGCAACATTGTGTGTCAGCATTACAATGTACACCTGTCACAATTATTCCCAGGTTAGTTAAAAGATTATGTTCTGAAAGTCATTTGTAATGCCAGATTAAAAGCTTTTTTTAAAATAACCTAACAACTGAAACCACGAGTAAATAACATAAAAATTTGTTCAACTCAATTAGTCACCTATCAAGAAAATTTCAGTAATATCATGGATGGATCTCCAATCGTGATAATGGATATTTTGGGTTTTGGGTTCACAAATGGACTTATCTCTGTTCAGACTTGCTCAATATATTTCAGTTTCATCCTGCAAGTAAAATTTCAGTTTGGTCCTTGTCCAAATTGGTGTAGCTTTGTTTGCTAAATGGGCCCCTTATTTCATTTCTGTACAAGGCTGCTGGCTGAAACTGGTCACTCCTCCTCTCTCACACTCAACCCATCCCCCAGAGTGGCCTACCAACCCAACAGTTCACCTCAGGTCAAAATATGGCTATCAACTTAAATCTAAGTCTATTTAAAGACACAGATTACGTTACAAAACCACACTCCTGATACATGAATGTCATTGGTATAAGCAGCAGTTCTGATGTCGATAGCTTTATTAGAGGCTGGTAACGATGTCCACTGCCCTCGGGTCTGGGATGAACACATGCAATGGCAGAGTGCCTGAGGAGGAGGGGGGGGGGTTAGCCTGAACAGACACAGAGGGGCAGCTGGTCTTTCGGCTGCAGTAATTCATAGAGACTGAGCCCAAACCCAACCCCCACACCTCTCCACAAAAAAAAAAAAAACCTTCCCTTGCAGCCCAGTGGCCCATAAAACAAAAGACAGGGACCTCTATAGCAAGCAGCTGGGGAGAAGAATAATCTCACATAGTTTCATCTGGAACCAAACTGCCACGGCGAGAAGTCACAAACCTGCTGAAATTAAAATACTAAAGGTGTGGTCACACTGGCAAAATTTAATGGGGGAAAAGGTTCACTGACTATTGTCAATAGTGTGTAAAGCACAAGAGGCTTTCTGAAGGTCAAACCAGTGAATTGTCAAGACCAACTGAAACTGATGTGAAATGTGTGTATTGAAATCCTTTGCCCACACAGGAAATTTCCCCCAGTTGAAATGACTGGATTTTGTAGGCAAAGGTGACCACAACTTAACTCACAACTAACACTTTGTTAACCAATGACTGGATTATTTCTTATAATGGTCACACAGGACCAGTTCTTGTGCTCAACAGCTGGGCAGAGCGTAGCAGAACAGAAGAATGCATTGTTCAAGGTGTGAGACATCAAGAAAATAGTGAGATGTGACGCAATGGTCCATCCAACATATATGTACATAAAGCAACAAAAAATATTGACAAATATTAAATTCGGTGTGAAAAAAGATTAACAAACGTATTTCACAATGGATTCCTGTATACCATAGGCCAGCAAACATCTTATGTTCAATGATCTAGAAATAAACTATATTTTGACTTCTAAAGTCACTATATGTCTGTTCTATGCTTTACACATCTGCCACAATAGTTTTTTTCTTCATTGCCTTCATGATGAATGATTCATCTTCATTAGCAAATCTTGAAATTCATTGTGGTTCATTTGATTTAATAAATCAATCTGTGATTAAGTGATTAATTTAATAATATTTTAACCAATACCGATAGCTAGGTTGGAACACACTGGCCGATACCAATTAATCAACCGATAGATTTTCAAATGAATACTGAACGAAAACTAAAATAGTGCTGAACCATGCTTTGTAAATGAATAAGAAATATTAATATTAGTTATATATTGATCATTAAAGTTAATTTATAGTTAATTAACTAATGTTTACAGTAGGGATGCACGATCATGATTTTTCATGGACGATTCCGATACCGATTTTTTTACAAGCAAACTGGCCGATTCTGATACCAATTTCCGATTTTTTTTTTTATCTTTAAGCAACAAACAAGAAAGAAAGAAAGTGTGCATAAACAAGATGTTTATTTGGTATTTAATAGGCCAAACTGGCTTTTGGCTATTGGAAACAATAACCGCATCAGCATTCAGTATTTTAGTTTTTACATTTGGTTTTAAATTTAAAACAAGGTCTTTACCAGTGAGACTAAATAAAAGTATGCTATATAAATATTATTCCAAAATGTTAAAATCAAATAATGTTGGTGCGACTAAAACAAAGATGCAAAGCGTTTCATTCATCAAATTAAAAATACATTAAGGTAATGATTCACATCTATATTTTTTTACTTGAGCCAATGAAAAATAAATAACTATTAATAAATAACAATAACTATTGTCTCAAGTTAAAAAATATAGATGTGAATCATTACCTAAATTGTTTTAATTGGATGAATGAATCACTTTTTCTGTAAAATCAAATTCAATCGATATAATTTTAAGGTAAAATAAAAATAATCATCCTATACAGAACTGACGTTTACTTCTGGCTTTTATGCATGTATGCAAGTTCTACTTTACAAAAAAAAAAAAATTCAGCTTTGTCACGGTTTAGTCCGGTTCGTTTCTCATCCAACATGCGAGAACTTGAGCTGAACATCCCTTCACAGGGCGCAGACAGGTACAGTACGCTCTCGCAGCTTCAGTGGGAAGATAAGGAAAGGGTCTCTTATTTATGCGCCAGCACACCAATGGCTGATCGCTTCCTGCTATCTGTGCCTCAGACGTGTAGCTCTGCACTTCCATTGCTGATCGGCTGCCCGTGTCCTGCGCACAGATTTCAAAAAACTTCCACACAAATGACATGATAGCGAATGATTACAATATAGTCTGTGCACGCGGGCGCACTTCCGGAAAAATCGGAAGAAAAAAGACCAAAAACCGACCGATTGCCGATCGCGTATTTTAAGCAAAAACCGTTCGGTTCCGATTTATTGCAGGTCAACCGGTGCATCCCTAGTTAACAGAAACAACTTTAATGTTGAAATTAACACACTAACAAGAAAAAATACTTCTACAGAATTTATCAAACTTAGTTAATGTTGCATATGGAGTCTTATTGTAAATTATTACCATTTAATTTCAACAGTCAAGCTTAAAGATGGCAGTTTAAAAATATCTACGTACACAAAGGCCATGGCATTGAAATTACATGGATATTGTATTTACAGTATACTCTCACACTTCAATTGCTTCTATTTCATAACACTTGATTATCTAATAAAAATAAACTAAATATGTTAGTCACACACACAGGGCAAAAGCGCAGCGGTGGGTTGCGTCGCATTTAGGATATCTACTGGGTATCGCATACACACTGGACTAGGGTTGGAACGGTTCAACTTTTTCACGGTTTCGGTACAGTTCAGTATGTGCTATGTATATCATTTCAAAGAAAAATAGATAAAATGATAATATTCTATCTAACTACAAGCAACAGCAAAAATAAAAGGAATAGAGTAAAGATACAAATAAAATAAACGGAGCAATTCCAATAGGATCCTCGCACTGCAGTGCTCGGGCCCTAATAAACAGTGATTTTCAGTTTTTTTTTTAGGTAGGTCTATCATTAGTTTTAAGGTACATAAATTTAATAAAGTAATCAAATGTAAAACTGCATTGCATATTGGACTGTATAAATTAAAGATTAATCTTTAATAAAGTTGCAAAAGCTATTCAATCAAGAGCAGTAAGTGATTTCTTTGTTGTTGCTATTTGATTAATATTAAGACTGTCACTTTAAGAGAATGCACTGATCCAGTGCTCTTATACAGTAGGCTTACATTCAGCCGGCTATGTTTCCTATAGAATACTTACCATGATGGGCCTTTTTGCATAATTTTTGTGTGAATTTGTCTAAAGACAATACTTCAGAGAGAGCTTAATATCTGCGCATGTTCTGAGACGAGGGTTTGCACGCTTCAGATAAGCGCACACACAAATCTTCTCACTGGACCAGCGATCTCGCGTCGTCTGGCTCTTAAATGTTTAAACTGGCAAAGCTTAAATGAGTTTAGTTTGAACACAGATATCAACGTGTGCTATTCAGATCTCACCTGTGGGCACGCTATCAGCACAAGAATGAACAAAGTGGCATAGATGAGTTTGAAGTTTGGTGTTTAAAAAAAACGGAAAGAGAAAAAGCTATCAATATTATAGTTCTCTATATGAAGCATACAGACTTCATATTAGAGCCACAGATAGACAAACATTTTGCAGTACGGCATGGCTCGGTTTGCGTATCCACTGCAGTTAGAGTGGGCGGGATTATTCACTTGTGAAAAACGTTTTCATTCCACGTCGCCCCATCAAGCTCTCGCTGGATCCGCTCCTCTGCTATCAACGAGAGGAACATACTTTACTTCCTCAACAGACAATGAAACAGCCATTTTTAGGTTATTAAAAATGGTGCGCTTGTTCAAAACAGTTGCATTCAATGTTTTGCTGGCTGTGGTAATTTAATCTAGTGGTTATTTTGTGTTTGTGTCCTAAGTTCAGTGACACAGGTAGTGAAGATTCTCTCCAGCCAATGGAGATCAGCAGAGTTTACACGTCACGTTTTGGTAATGGTATGGTTCACTTGGAACCTCAACCGAGGTGGTACTAAAAAAAGTACCAGGTACTAGGTAAAAGTGAAGCATACCGAACCATCCCGTGCCGTACCATGCATTGAAAAAGCGCCATTATTATGACACCAAACCTTCTCAGCTGCTCCAGCAACAGACGAAACCCAAAAAAACTATCTGCATGGATTTTTGCAGATAGTCGATAGTTCCAGCAATCAACTGCACACCACTCATATTCACATACTGATAAGACAGTCCCTGAAATGCACAGAAGCTAGAGTACTAAAAGGAAGTAAAACCACATACAGGGACTTTTTTACTTGTTCTGACAGTCTCCTACACACAGAGGTCACTTTTATTTGATTGCTCAACTGCCCCCAATTTCCTCCCCGGTCACCATCGACACTCCCCCAATGACAAACAGCTTCTTATAAATACCTCACATCAAGAGGCTGAGGGGGTCACCTATTGACTTCAGCGATAGATGCCGAATTAAGTTTGAATACACTGAACCGGCTCCTAATGATTACGGTCTCGAATTAAAGGATGACTCTATAGGTGCTGGTTAATGAATCTTTCACAGCAGGGCTTGTGTGACAGAAAGATAAGAGAGTGGCCAATGCCATTAGTACATAAAACCAGCAGCCAAAAGGAGGGCCGGGGTTTGGACACTCTAAAAAGGAGCTTCCTTACCACACCTTGCAGATACTTAAACGGATTTAAAGCTGAATTCAGCTTGCACTGATGATGAGACAGACAGACGTGTAGCTGAAATAAAGTGACGCTGGCAGTCATCCAAGGCCCTGTTTTTCCCTGCATTGACATTCTTTTGGCGACTGAATGCCGCTTCCAAAAGACAAAAATAGTAGAATAATATTTTCTTATATATGATACAATCACACGGGTGTGATGTGTGGCACATCACTACTGCTAAATTCAAATCTGCGTTCACTGGCTGGTGCAGAGCCAGAGAAAGATGCCTTTTCACAGCACTGTGCATTAAACCAATCACAGACAATTCTGTTGAGCTTCTGAGTGCAATGACCAATCAGAGGCATTAAGATGAGTCATCGCTGAAACATGCTGAGTTTTGTTCACTGTGCGCACTCGCTAAGTGAATTCTACTCTGGTGAATTAATTCTCTCGTCAGAAGTGCAGATGTGCGTACGATGCAAGTAAGATATACAGTTTAAACAGCTTCAGTGATTATAATGGGAGTTTTTGAAAGCGTTTGAAATATGGCTAGACTGAAGTCAGTGATAATGTAAATGTTCTTTGCTCTCTTTCTGTACAATGAAAGTGTTGTAATTAGTAACTTACAATCTTTTTATTAAATTAGTGTTAAATACAAACTGAATCTTATTAAAAATATTTTATGGCATGACACCTATATCTGGTAGCTTAAAGAGTTAGAACACCCAAAAATGTTTTTTAAAATTATGTCATTAATAACTCACCCTCATGTCGTTCCAAACCTGTAAGACCTCCGTTTATCTTCGGAACACGGTTTAAGATATTTTTGATTTAGTCTGAAAGCTTTCTGTCCCTCCATTGAAAATGTATGTAAGGTATACTGTCCATTAGTGCTGCACGATTAATCGCATCGCAATCGCAATCGCGATGTCAGCCCTTTGCGATTATATGACGGCAAAATGTTGCGATAAAATAAATAAGTGTGTGTGAAGACAAACTTTCTGAGAACAGTTTGCCGATTTTCCTTGCCGAAATCTGATCTGACAGTCTCAGTAAAGGCGTGTTGCGTCTCGTGCCGTGTCGCGTGCGTGGTCACTTGTGTGTGTGTGTGTGTGTGTGTGTGTGTGTGCGCGCGCACTGCGCAGCGCGAAAATACCAGAGAGAAGATGGATGCCGAGGAGATCAGCACTGATCTGGTACCTAAAAATTACTCTACCTCTGTTATATGGCGGTATTTTGGATTTCGGATTACTGACACTGAGCAGAGAGAGGTACTGTGCAAGATTTGCAAAATCAAAGTTGCTACATCACGAGGCAATACGACAAATTTATTTCAGCACCTGAAACATCACAGAGAAAAATATGAGGAATGCATGACGGTGAAAGAGACAACCGAAGGAAACAAGGCACAAGCTGTTCCCCGAACAAAACAAAACAAAATTACAGATGTGTTTGCAAGCATCACGCCATATGATAAGTCTTCGGCTAGACATAAAGAAATCACTGACTCCATAACGCACTGTTTGGCAAAAGACATGATGCCCATACATGCCGTTAATAAAGTGGGGTTTCAGAAAATGATCCACACACTGGACAAGAGGTACCAACTGCCCTCTCGAAACTATTTCTCTCAAATAGCGATCCCTAAACTTTATAACTCGCGCCGTGACGAAGTTCAAAAGGAAATGGCTACAGTGACGTTCTTTTCAACCACTACGGACCTGTGGTCAAGCAGGACAAGTGAACCGTATATTAGCTTGACTGTACACTTTGTCGACGAGGAGTTTGAATTGAAAAGCCGCTGCCTGCAAACATCGTATTTCCCCGCCGACCACACAGGAGAAAACATAGCCTTGGGCTTGAGAGAGGCACTGGCTGCGTGGGACCTCTGCGAGGAGCGTCAGGTCGCCATAACAACAGACAACGGCACTAACATGGTCAAAGCAGTGGAGCTTAATCAGTGGACTAGAATCCAGTGTTTTGGTCATAGACTTCATTTGGCCATTGGTAAGTTAAATTGCTTTCATATTTCGTTATATTACACTAAAGCAAATATTTTAAACTACTGTACTTTTATAAGCAAATAACTTTGGGTTAGGGGCAGTTGTACCATTGATTTAATGAAATAAAATTACTTGAAATACAATGTAAAATTCTGTGTGTCACAAAAGATGGCCCATTTCATTTAGGGCTATTAATTAGCATTAAACATAACTCTGTAAAAGATGGATGATTGTAAAGAACAAATCTGCCATTGCCATTTTTGCCTACTACTCCAATATAATTAATTAGGCCTAGAGTTGTGACATGATTTAGTACAAATATTAACTGTGTGTGTGTGCTCTTGTTTTTGTGATATGAGGATACAAATTGTGTATAATAACATGCGTATTACACTGGTATTACAATTTAAGGTGTTCAAATAGCTTAAAAAACATAAAAAACTATGTTTTATTAAAAATGTAAAAATGCAGCATGTCTCCTGTGATGGGTAGGTTTAGGGAAAGGGGCAGTGTGTGTGTGTGTGTGTGTGTGTGTGTGTGTGTGTGTGTGTGTGTGTGTGTGTTTTATGCTATTCATATGAACTGGGCATGGAATCAGAACGTGAATATTAAACGTTTTTGCAATGTGTAGTGAGTAAATGTTTTTCATCTATCATTCACAGAAAATGCTCTGAAAAAGAATGCACAATGCATTAACAGAGCTACTGGGATATGCAGGAAGATTGTGGGCCACTTCTCCCATAGTTGGAAGAAAAGAGTGGCCTTGAGGGAAGCACAACGAGAGCTCAACCTCCCAGAGCATGCCATGGTGACAGACTGCGCAACACGATGGGGTTCCTCTCAGAAAATGATAGAAAGAGTCCTGGAGCAGCAAAGTGCATTGTCCAAGGTTCTCTCTGCAGACCGCAAAGTGCGACACCTACTCCCTTCTTGGCAGGACCTGGAGGTCTTGGAATCTGTAAACAAGGCACTCAGCCCTCTACAGGACTTCACGGATGCCTTATCGGGTGAAAGTTATGTGAGCATATCTTGTGTGAAACCTGCGCTGCATCTTCTGAACACCTCAGTGCTGGCTGAAGACGAAGCAGACACTGAGCTGACCAAGTCACTGAAATCCAACATTCTTAGCTACCTCAACAGCAAATATGAAGGCATTCAGGACTTGCTAAACTTCACCACTTTCCTAGACCCAAGGTTCAGAACACAACACATCTCCGAAGAAGAGACCCAGACCTTAAAGGAACGAGCCATATCCGAGTTGATCGTGAGTGAAACTACAGAGTTTACTGGTAAAAAATTATTCAATGTAACAAATTTCTAAAACATGTGCATTGTTTATTGTTTCAGGAAATTCACGGCCAGCAGTATGTAGCCCAAAGCCCTGCAGTGATGGAGAATAGCAAAGATGTGGAAAGTCCACCTGCTGCTAAAGCCAAGAAGAAAACTCTGGCCAGTTTCTTTAAGGAAACCACATGCACAGCACCAAGAGCACCACTGTCCACATTCGATTCCATGGAACAGTTAAGAGAAGCAGTGGCCTCTGAAATCAATGTTTACATTTACATGCCATGTGTAGACCATGGAGAAGATCCACTGAAATGGTGGAAGACACACAAAGTCAGCTTCCCTAGGCTATGCAAACTAGCACAGAAATATCTGGGCATACAAGCAACAAGCTCTGCATCAGAGAGAGCTTTTAGTGCTAGTGGCAATGTTGTGTCAAATCATCGCTCCTGTCTGAAACCAGAGAAAGTCGATATGCTTGTGTTTTTGTCAAAGAACCTCTAATGCGATAAGATTAGCCTAACTGTTTAGAAAGAGGATTTGGAAGTACCTGTTGGTCATTTAAGATTTAGTGGTTTGGGTTTTCAACCGTGTATACAGAGAGTATATGTTACATCCTGAGTAAATGTCCATCCATGTTTGTTTGGACAAAAATGTTAAAAAAATCTTATTTTTGTGAAAATGTGTATGTTTTTATTTGTCTTATTTATTTAGCTTTACTTTTGAGAAAATAAGTTTACATAAATGCAAATGTTCATTTTTTTATTTATTTTGAAAACATTTCTAGTTTTACAAATACACATTTTAGCATTATCACTAATCTGTGTGTGCATTTTCCTTTAAAACCCATCAAGTTGACTCATGATACAATTTATTATAATCGCAATCGCATATCGCAATATTGACCTCAATAATCGCAATATGACATTTTCCCCAAATCGTGCAGCCCTACTGTCCATGTCCAGAAAGGTAATAAAACCATCATCAAAGTAGTCCATGTGACATCAGAGGGTCAGTTAGAATTTGTTGACATTTGAAAATACATTTTGTGATTACTGTTGACTGTACATCACTGGCAAGTATGGTTTGGACACATGGGCCAAAAGAAAATATGATATACATGTCAGCTGGACAAGTCCATGGCAGTAGATCACTTGGGTGAGCTATGCATTTGGGAATGAAGGCCAGGCTTTTGGCGGGTAGACGAGCACTAGCTTGTGTACACAGACACAGAGTTGATGGTATGTAACCCTGAGTGTTGAGCCTGTGTGTGTGGATGTTGAGGTGTTGAAGTGATACATATTGAACAGAGTGAGAGGAACTCACACAGGGGGTTTAAGCCAGAGTTTAATATAGGCATAACACACACTCACACTCACACACACACACACACACACACACACACACACACACGCACACACACGCACACACACACGCACACACACACGCACACACACACGCACACACACACGCACACACAGTTTCCAGGTCCAAACCTCTACACATTTCAGTTGAGAATACCATCTCAACAGCCAATTCGGAGCACTATTTATTAATATAGGCAGTGCACAGTTTTGTCTCCAAGCTCACTGCGTCCAGACACCAATATTTTTATTGCTATTACAGCACACCGTAAGTGTATATTAGCACCGTTTGTTTTTGGACCCGGAAACTGTGACACGTGACGTCAGAATTAACTGGCAGATTACTGGATGTCCAGACGACATGATAGTTCACACAAAAGACAAACTAATAAACTAATGTACAAATATATCATGAATGGGCCATCCTAAAAAAATGAGAATTTTAAGATCATGAATGGACTATTATCCAAAAGACTGTAGCAACTTATGAAAAAATTATCAGGGCTGATACAGCGAAATCAGTAAAATAATTTGACGTACAGGACTGTTGTCTGTTTCTGACGGCAGGTCCTCTGAAAAATATTTTGCCGCGCACAAAAGCTTAGCGGCAAAGTCAAGTCCTTCCCTTAATTACCTGCTTTTGTATCACACGTCTCCTGCCCATCCCCAGCCGCAGTAGGGTCCCATTTTTACCAGGCTCCCCATATGCCCTGGCTTACTTGTTGGCCTTTCCTCTTTGCCACCATCTGGCATATTAGTTCAGCCAAAATGAAAAAAAGAAAGAGCCAGACACAATGAGACAGAGAGCTAGCCCATCTGCTCCCTGCCAGACTCCCCAATCATTACTACACAAAAGCTGCATTTACCCTGCTACACAATTCACCGTTTTTAAACCTCTTATCCCTCTGCTATCGCCGCTCTAAGAGGAAGTCATCCTTCAACCTGATTACGGACGTGTTTACTCTGAGCAAAGTACTAAATACGAACCATTAGGAGGGAAAGCGCAAGGTAAAGACGCAAAGGAAGCATGACTGTGTTCGGCCCCACAAGCTCAACTTGACAGGGAAAGCTATCCTCTCAGCCCCCTCGTCAAGTCAGGGTTTGAGTCGCAGGACTCTCCCCAGACGAACACGCACCAATGAGCAAGCCCACTCCTGCTGAAATGGCTGACAATCAAAGTGTTGTTGTCAAACATGGAGCAGTGATGGGGCAAAGATCGCTGCCGTCTGGCCCTCAGAGAGCACATGCTCACGCATTGATCCGCCTTCTATCAGGCTTGTCATCACAATGAACTCACAACTGTGTTAAACCACAGGGGTGATACTGGATACAAATACATTATGGACTTAAAGACAGCTGTGCTTCAGTGGACAAGCACCTACAGCTACTAGTATAGCATGTGTGCATGGTATATAAAATGCCTTTAGCAACAAGTTGGGTTTCAGAAATAAAACGTCTACATAAAGAGATTAATTTTTAACAAAAATGTATAAACTGTTTTGAGACAGACCTACCATGAGCTCTGAGGTTATCAGGTGATGATATTTGCTTTAGTAGAAGCTTAAACTGTGTAATTTCAATAGGGCTGCTACGATCACGATCGGCCGATCGTTAATGCGCATCTCGTCAGAAAAGCCGGTTCTCTAATCAGCGGTAAATTCCATCAGGTGCGTGATTTCACATAGAGCAGCTGTTACTACACAGAGCCGTTGTTAACTGAGATGTGCAAATAAACGCTGAAAATGAAGTGGATTTGCGCACCTTCTCAGTTAACAATGGCTCCGTGTAGTAACAGCTGCTCTATGTGAAATCACGCACCTGATGGAATTTACCGCTGATTAGAGAACCGGCATTACTGACGAGATGTGCATAACGATCGGCCGATCGTGATCGGAGCAGCCCTAAATTTCAACTTCATCTTTAACACATTCAGTAGGTTAACTACCAAATTCCCTGAAAACTACATTATCCTCAATCCTAAAGTAGGCAGAGCCTTGAATCCACCAGTCAGAGAAATCACTATTACCACAGAAACAAGAACCACACCAAAACTGTCACTGTTGTTTTTATGACTTGGAACCCATTATTGAGGACCATCCTGAAACCCCAGTGGTGGAAATGACTGGGAAAAATACTTCTGAAAAAGTAGCCGATCACTCTTCTCATCCAGAAACATATGTACTAGCCTTTTAAATTAGTTCGCAGCATTTCACCAAAATGTGCATTCAAACTAAATGTTTTTCCCCAAAGTTTGGTAAAAAGCAGAAAAATAACAGATGCCGTTTGCGAACCCTTTCTGTTAGGTCTTAATGGAAATGCCAAACACAACGTGTCCTGACCTCTGCATATTCAGACGCCTATCTGCACATCCAGACTCTGTGCTTTTACAACGCCAGCGAGAAGGCTGCAGTCTATTTCTGGCTGCGTGGTCACACTATTGTGTGGGTGCAGAAAACTTCTGCTGCATTAAACTCATTTTCCAGCAACACATCCCACGACAACACTTAAGAGTGCAAAAGAGGTCATCAAGTGGAGTGTGTGGAAGAGGAGGTCTAATCCATACGAGGAGCTCGAGTTAATTCATCAGAGTGGCCGGCTTGTCTAAACTGCCATTGCCCTGGCGTTCTGATTACATTAGCGGGGGAAAAAAGGTTGTTGCCACGAATGGAAGATGCAGCGAGCAGCTGTCCCTGTCCGAGAGGGCTGATGTAAGCCCCTATTCTCAGCGAGTCTGAGCCGGTTTCAATTACGCACTAACCCCTGACCCCACGCTGCTTGTAAGCGAGAGATGAGGAGAGGTGCGGGGCTTGACGCCTAAGCTCCAAACAGCAAGGACAGAATGGGATTTGGTGACTCTAAATGAGGAGTTTGTGGCACTGTCGCTTCTTGAAGTAAATGGGATTCCATCTGTAGTGTGTGTTTGGGGGATGGGCGGTTGCTTTTCTTTGCCTTTTTGGAGCGGTTTTCTATAGACACGACAACACGTTCGATAGTGGCGCGTGGCCACCTCTTCTGTTCTTCCTTCTGCCCCTTTTGACCCTCTGTCTGTGGTCAATGTGGCGATTGTAAGAAAGAGACAGCTGCACTCCAGGCTTCCCGCCTCAGTTCCCTGTTGCTCTTTGAGCCTTTTCTGTTTTCCATTAATTTCTCCATCGCCCTCTCCACTATGTGTTCCTGCCGCTTGACAAAATTTCTGCTCAGTGGGGTGGACGAAAGTTTCCCAGCCAAAAATAAGAGAAATTCGAGACCCTTGGCTTTGGCTTCACGGCAACATTGTCCTTCTTCTCCAGGCAAAAAGTATTCCCTGGGGAAATCAGATAACATGCAGCCACATACAAAATGCAAGGCCGTCAATCAAACCATCAATTGCTGGGATCAAGTCAAATGCATTTGGCAGATGTGGATGGGCTTTTAAATGCACACCACATGAAACAGCAGGAGCTGGTCTTCCATCACACTACAAATAATTCATATCCTAAGAGATTACTGTAAAGCTTAAAAGATATGAGAGATTCCACACGAAACGTGATCAATTTGAGCCTGCGGTGCGTTTGCTGAAAGATGCTGATGCTGGCAGTTCCTTCTCTGATTCAGTAAGCACAGATTTTTCTCCCTAATTATGGTCAAATTACAGACTCTGGCTGCAGGATCACCAGCCTCTCCTCCCATTCTCTCCCACAGTCCTTCATTCTTTCGCGAGGACAGGGAAAATCCGGCATATCTGTTTTGAAAACTTGATGCAGCACGCTGTGGTGAGCAGAAAGTGTTTACTAAAAGGAGCCATTTTAGCGTCTCACATTTTCATGAACTCATACAATTTGGCAGAATCCTCTGCAGCTGCCTTTTCGAAAACAAGTAGCAGACTGTAACACAATCACGGTACACTGATGGTATTAAATGGCTGATGAATACAATGGATGTTTACCATTTTCATGTACTATCGTCTTTATTAAAGAAAAATCGGTTGTCCAAGCAACATTCTATGAATTGCACTGTTGTGTTTCTCAATTCAAGCACTGCAGCCAAAGTCATTCAAAACCCATGAGACTTTCGTTCATCTTCAAAACAGATATTTTTTCATTTTTCGTCCCTTGAAAAGTCCATTCTACCAAAATGTTCACACTTTAAAAAATGTATAAACTAAAAAGAAATTCATGTAAATCAAGCAGTTCAATCCAAAGCTGCATCCAAAATCGCATACTTCCTTACTTTATAGTAGGCAAAAAAAGTTTGAGGCGAGTAGTATGTCAGAAGAGGAGCTGAGCCATAATTGAGAGAACAATCCTCACTGTTTCTAGTAGAAGCTAAAACAAGCTTGCCTGACTCACAAGAATAAAACTGATTAGTTCTTGCATGTCAAAAAGAGCATCTGAGCTTCCGTTTACCATTTGATGCACTCTACATCTATGTGTGTTGATCAATGTTTATGTGAAAAACAGCCTAAATTAAATAAGTTCATCATATAAAGTGATCATGTCTCTTCAGAAGACCTGGAAAAATGCTGGGTTAGAGCTTTCTTTTGCATCTCTTTATGAACATTTTGAAATGTCTGAAGCATTTCGGGGGAATGGGCTTTAAATGGGTTAACAATATCTTATTAAAAATATCTTACAAATGGTTTCAAATCTGAATTGAAGTAGAACTAACCTTTAAGTTTTTTTTTAATGAGTTGCACTTCATGGTGAAGCAATGTGAAATGCACTTGATCAGCATCAGATGAACTAATCATATGGGTCTACCTTGTGACCTAGGAACTCAGCAACTGGTTGATTTTGAAAATGTTTGGCACATCCCTATAGCATTTACATTGTACTCCAAGAGACTTCAAAAAGAACAGCAAAAGACTACCATAAAACATGTGGAAAAAACATGAAATAACCATGATACCATGCCTAAAAAACATTCTGCTCATTACCATTCTGTTATGCCAAATCAAACATTGTGTGTTATCTGCCATATTCAAAAAAGACCCTTTACACTGAATAAGATATCTAGATCACATGTAAATCAATGAACTCACTAAATGCCACAAAAGGTTAATGACTAGCCGTTACGTTACTCAATGGCACACTCTGGACACACTTCATCTGACAAGCAGCCAAGAAGCTGACAGTCCAGAAAAAGCAACTGTGTCATCTGGGCCCAGCACAAATGTGGTTTCTTTTAAAGAGAAAGCACAGACTTCAAATAATGTTTGGATTATTCAATAAAAAGGTCACTTCAAACTAAATTTTTGAATTGGAAAGCTGTAATTAACACGATAAAATAAAATCTAATTGCCATAAATACTTGTCAAAGTGGTTAGTTACAGTAGTTTCCAAAGCTAGCTTAAGGTCCTCCTCAGTCAGAGTTAACTTGACACAAACAAACAGAAGTACAACTCCCTCACAGAGATACAGAACTCAAAATGTTTACAAATTAACGCAAACATTTCAACTAATGAGCGATTTTAACAGAAATGTGTTTTTTTCATATTGTACTCTCATGGGTCACATCTATTTTTCACACCTAATCTCTACACATTTTTGTCCACCAGAAATATGTGGAAGTACCAAAGCCAGTTTCTTTGACTGAATAAAAAAAGGTAATTGTGACTTTTTCTCTCACAATTCTCAAAACGCACTAATTTTATATCTCGCAATTCAGACTTTCTCTCCAAGAACTGTTTATTCAGACTTTTCCCACAGAATTGCAAGTTTGTTACACACAGTTCTGAACTTATTTCTTTAAAATTCTGAGTTTACATTTTGTATTCTTATTTCTTGAAATTCCGAGTTTACATTTTGCATTTCAGATTTTTTTTCTTCTGAATTCTGAAGTAGTATTGGAGAGACGTCTAATTCTGTGGACAAAAGGATCCATCTTTATCACAAAAGACATCCGTTCAAGAAATGTTTATAATATACATTATATTCATATTAATGCACGTCACATTTTACATTCACAAAATTAATATTTCGCTCATGCAAAAACAGCTATTTTATAAAGGCGCTTCCATAGAAAAGATACTTCAGTATTTCATCAGCTGCCAATGGATTGATTTCACTGCCATGAAATTCAATATGGCAACTACTCTGACTAAGGTCCGTACTGTCTAGAGCTGTGATAACATATGGCATCAACACAGGAGAGTGATCACATGACACAAGAAAACAACAGCATTTCTAAACACTGACGGTGACACTAACCCTTTTTCTGGGGGGTCCTTTATCTTCTTCCTTCCCTCCCCTGACACTCCTGGCATGCTTGCCGGTCTTCTGATCTCCTGGCTGCTTGATAGTGATGCGGATCTCAGGGGGACAGATGTAGTTCTCCAGGTTCTTAGGAGGTTTCTTGGCCCTCTTGGTTGTTTGTATCTTCAACTTCAAGCTGCCTTCAGAGAAACTGGCCTCCTTGATGGAGAATTCCTGCTCTTCCAGCCCATCTCCCTGCCCCCATCTCTCACTGTCCGCATTAGAAGTGACATCAATTTCCTTCCCCAGACCGAGGTCTTCGTCCTCTTCATGGTCCTGTTGCTCTCCAGGTAAAGGGAGGCTCTTTATTGGACTGGCAAGGAGACCCACCTCACTGAGATCTGCTCTGTTGATGGTGGTAACAGTGGAGAAGAACTCCTCGTTTCCTTTGGGCTGGGCCGTCCGAGTAAGGTCTCTTTGCTCCATTGACAATCTCAAAGCTTAGTTCAAGAATCAGGAAGACCCAAAAAGGGCAGAGGGACACACTGTCCAGGTGACTGAGTTTAATCTGAGAGGGATATGATGGCTTTTGGCTCTACTGCTCTCGGAATCTTATAAATCTCACTAAGGTGGAGTTTTTCCCAGGTGAACCTGAAAGCAGAGTCAAAAAAAAGAAAAGTATTAGTTGATTAAATCTATAAACATGCACACGTCACACAGACATGCCAAAAAGTAAAGAAAACGTCATTTCACCACATCACATTCTCTTACATGTGTTCTAACCAGACATGACACGATAAAGCGTCAAGGCTAAACCCCATTTCATTCAAGATTAATACGAGTATTTGTCATCCCAACCAGCTGCAATGAGAAATTTGTTACAAGCAATTTTGCTTACACTTGGTTTCTATTTCTGTTACGTTTCTGTGTCTGGTAGCCCGCCCCCAAACAGATCTCATTGGTTACAGGGATGTAAACACAGCTGTGTATTACACAAAACTAAATGTATTTTACAGAGTTTTAATTAGAGATTTACCAGAACCATGTCAGATATTGGCTGATATTATATATTTTGTTTTATTTATCCTCTTTCAATTCAACACTCTACACTGCGAGTAAATCGCTCTCATATGCGACTAAATCTTCACTCTGTGCAACTAAATGATGTGTAACGATAGCCAATAGCTAATAAACTCTCAGATTCTACTCGCCAGTGTGTGAGTTTGAGGCGAAGTATAAGTTTAGCACATAAATATTTTCACTTGCCGAACACTCTGACTGAGCGCTTGAGTTTCACTCTCCATCATCCATGCTGTTTTTCAGTTCATTTGAATGGATGTGCAACGCACCTGAATTTGATGTACCATAAGCTCTCAAAAAAACTGACTCTTATTAAACTATTTTTTAATCAAAATCTTTAACAAATCTCAACAGCAGACATCACATTACAATACTGCGATGCCTAAATTCACATTCAAACCACTGATTTTAGTTTTTACATTTTAGACACAATAGTGTAGAATTTTAATATCAGAATTTATCAGTAACATGCCATTGCGTGAAAATTATTTACAGCACACTGACTGAATTTAAATATCATTTTGAAAAACTTGAGCACATCAGACCCGGTGTATAGTGATTAAATACTTCCTCAGTCCCGTAAATCATATTTAAGTGGGCAAAGTGAATTACTGGAAAAAAACAAACAAATGTGTCTTTGTTAAACCACCAATTAATCAAGATTGGGGTTTAAGCCAGTCTTCAACCCGAAATAGTTGTACCGCTGGCTCCAGGCAAACTCCCTGACACCATAATTACATTTGCTGACCAGCTCATTTGCTTAAGTGGTCAGTGGAGTAAGAATGGTCACGGTGTGAAAGTCAACAAATGAGGCCTTTGGCCCGGAGATAAACACTTTACAGACATCAAACTGACCACAACCTGAGCAATCACAGACCTGGAAAAGGTAACACTTTACAATAAGGTTCATTAGTTAACATTAGTTAACGACTTCAGTTAACATGAACTAAGCATGAAGAATACTTCTAGAGCATTTAAACATTTACTCTGAACATACACATGCACTGTGTATTAACATGAACTAACAATAAATGACTGCATTTCCATTAACTAACATTAACAAAGATTAATAAATACTGTAATAAATGTATTGTTTGTTGTTTGATAATACATTAACTAATGAAACCTTATTGTAGTCCAAACATACCATGGCTAACACAATCCATCAACTGGGTCTGAAAATCACTCTAAAAAGCTTTTTGATTGGGTCAGACTGACGACATACGGATGTTATGTCATTCCTATGTCAATGCCTGGAGACACACACATTAGATAAGCCTGACAACAAGTTCACACTAGCCAGGACGGTGGAAAATTTAACACTAATCCTTGAAATAAGCAGTTTCTATTTCAGAGAGGAGTTCAACACAAATTCTCCGCTCCCCGAGCGTCAGACACATGATGTCAGTATTGATGTATATGGACTGAGTGTTTGGAGCATTGAGCTCAGTCTCTCATCTGCTGTTGGCTTGCTGTCAGACAGAGCTCAGTGTCATTTACCCTTTCAACTGGCAGACAGGTGACAGATGAGAGGCTACTGAAAACAACGGCAGCAAGACTGCCTGGATCAATGCTAGACTAAACAGCTCTATCTATCCATCATATCATGATAGTCAACATGGTATGACTCTCATTCCAGCCCATGCTGACTCAAACACAGCAATTCACTAATCCTCAATGAAACCCAGTTGTTTATATATTACTTGTCTATACCTCTGAATAGTGTCCCAATGCATCTTGGGTGTTCTAGCTATCTGGCAAGCAAACTAAAAATGTGACGTAACGCCACAGTGACCACATACACACTGCAGCTACAAATGGTTGTCGCTCCTTATCTAAGGGCTTAATCCTGTTCTCCACAAACACGGTTCAGTATGAAAGCCTGCGACTGCCTCAAAGTGAAAAATATAAAAGGGTAATTTTTAATTCACATCCACAAGTAAATATGGTTGTTCAAGAGCCGTCAATGATCAGTGAGTTGCAGTTGCAGTGAGGGATGCACCGATTGGGAAATTCTGGGCCGATACCGATGTTTAACATAACATCTTGGCCGATGCCGATGTTTTTTCTTTTTGTTATTTATTTCTTCTTTTGTGCCACGGCTCTTTCGGCTCTTGATCACACTATCCTAGAATGAGCACAAATTCAATCAGACCAATTTATGAAACAAAAACAACCTTTAATGTCACTTTCTGGTTGACATTAGTTATAACCTTATTAATGACAAGTTCTTTACTTTTCTGAAAAATAACATTCAAAAACATTTGACTGCTAACTAATCAATGAAAAGATTGTTTCAGTACATTGCCCAACAAAATTATTTAAGCGGTTTTAGCCTGATAAACAAAAACTTACTCAATGAGAGTATGTTCATGGCCCAATAAAACATTTTTTTCCTGATAAATAAAAAAAAATACATCAAGTGTAAATGTAAATACACGCAGCGCCCTCTCTCGTCTCGGACTCGGTATCTCCCCCCGCCCAAATAAAAAGAGGGAAAAAAAGTTTCTCCTAAGCACAGCATTCATGACACACATAATCATCAGACATCGGCGAATGTCATTTTTATTTCCCGATGGACGATGGCAGTTAACGAGGCAGATATCGGCCGTTACCGATGTTCAGCCGATGCATCGGTGCATCCCTAAATCAATACATTCTATCCATACATCTATAAAAACATTATTCCCTTTACACAATACTAAGCCCCAAGACCCAGTTTATGTAACAGAAAGATCAGATCAGAGCATCGGGGGGTGATTATCTGAACAAATTCAACAAAATCAGTTCAATTGGGTTAGTGATGATATAATGTAAAAATTCAATCAAATGCCTGGTGTTTTAATAAGTCACTGAAAATTTCACAATGAAACCCTAATCAGGGCTTAACAGAAAGGATAATCAGCTGACCTGGGGCCGTTAAAAGAACTGCCAATTTCCATCATTGCCAGGCCAGTGCTGTGATGTCACTAAATTTCATGCATACATGTTTATGCTTTAAAAATGTAAACACTTGGTTTTGTGCAATATATCAAATATTTCTGCTGTGGATTTAACAATTTAAACTAGTGTCCAAGTTATCTAACTAGACTCGCAATAATCTTGGTAATCAATAAAATCCAGCAAAATAATTAATTAATTAATATTGATATAGCCTACTTCATTATAAATGTACATTATTATACATGCAAAAATACATAACATTTTGCTTGTTCTGCCATCGTCTTCACTAGCTCATTTTTATTTAAAATATCTTTTAAATATTAATTTGAATTATTAAATATTTGGTCACTGAAGATGTTGGCCTGACTATGCCAAGGAAAATCTGAACTCCTAAAAAAAAAAAATACCCTGTTGATCCCGGTTAATGACAGTATATATTGTTAAAAAGTGAGATGTATTTCAACAGGCTTTTTTCAAAGCCTGTGCTCTAAGAACTTTTTTGAACTGACACAATCTGTAGTCAGGTGTCAGGTCTGTCTGCTGTGGAGAGAGGATTCCTCTCTGTCCCAGTCCCTTTTAAGGCCATGAACAGAGAGCAGGCTTGAGGTAGACTCACAAATAGCCTTGCCAAACAACCATGTGCTCACACTTTGTTGAGATCCTGTGGTAAACACAAAAGAAACTCTAAGAATAAGATAAGATACCAAAAGGGATACATTTACAATTTAAACTCCTTTGAAATAATAAACATACTTCAATCATAGATTGTATACAATAATTGTTCCATAAGTTCTCTAGAGTATTTTCTGCAGCCACAAAAATGGTCTTCAAACTTACTCTGTATTCAGCAAGTATTTGTGCCTATTAAATGCAAGATCTTATTGTGAACAATTCCTTCATACGTTTTCTTTTTCTCACCTTGTAATTTTTTCATCAAAATGTCATAAAATGTCAAAATGCTGAACTTCTCTAATCATTTAGTCCGCTTAAAAAGATAGTTCATCAAAAAAAGAACATTTGGACATGATTTGCTCACCCTAAAGTTGTTCCAAACCTGTATGAATTCCTTTAAATATTTTGAAGAATGCTGGTAACCAAACAGTTCACAGTAGCCAGTGACTTCCATTGTAATTTTTCTCATGGAAGTCAATGGCTACCGTCAACTGTTTGGTTAGCAGCACTCTTCAAAATGCCTTCTTTTGTGTTCAACAGAAGAAAGAAATTAGTACAGGTTTGGAACAACTTGAGAGTGAGTAGCTAAATGATGACAGATTTTTCACTTTTGGGTGAGCTATCCCTTTAAATCCCACCCCTACACAATCGATATCTTTCTTTTTATTTTTTGATAATCCGTTACACTCAGATGTATGTCACAGTAAGGAAGAAAATATCTAACACTATTTCCTTTTCATTGCAACTTTAATTACCAAATAAAAAGCATACTAAAAACATTGCGATATTTAAAGTGTTGCTATATATATACACATATACATATTATATATATATACACATATACATATTATATATATACACATATATATATATACACATATATATATATATACATATATATATATATATATATATAGTAAATACTAGATATACCTCCCAGTCCCAGCCTAATTGTATTGGCAAGAAACACCAGTTATATTTCTCATGGTGCTACAGGGGGCTGTGAGGGACTGTAGTGCAGTCAGTTCCATGTAATTTCTATTACCTGGAATTTTTTGGCAAGACATTAGATTCAATGTTTTGTCAGCTTGAACGATCACGAACACCCATGTACTCAGCAGCACACCATATTGAATAGGCTGTACTTCTCCCTCACAGGCTGATTTTCGTCTGTGTTCAATCAAATAAGGCGTCTACTCCGGCTAACATCAATAGGCGCCTCCAAAGTGGCACGGCTGACACATGCCCTGCAGTTCTACAAATGAAAGGAAACTTCCCAATCCTGGCCACATTTGTTCAAGACAGACATCAATTGTCATGACACGGCTGAATTACACACTCTATGTGCCGTAGCTTTGGGCGGCTATGCAAAGTATATTATACAACAGTGGTGGGATGTAAATAAACACTCACTGGTCGTGTGAGGTTGCCAGTATTGAAACAGAATTTAACCAAATGTGTCTGCTGACTAAAAATCGTTCTTTTCCAGCTCCTTGACCCGATGCAGTCACACAGTGAAACAGGCTGACCATGATGTTAATTTCAAGGCCAGTTAGGAAACCTACTTTCTTGAATGACTGAGCTGTCACAACACTAATTAGAAAAGGTTCTAAAGTGACAAGAGGGGCATGGCAGAAATGATCTTTACAACCTCAAAAAGAAACAACAGATACAAGTAGGCTTGCAAAATAAACAATTTTATAAAAAAAAAGTTAATTTAACATGTATACTTCAAAATATACTGTATACTTGCACTCTTTGTTGTTAGTCACTACACAGTACTATTTTTATTGGCAGGAGACTGTGGGCAAAACACGACTCAAGTGACCACCGCCTTAAACTAGGGCTGTAGCTATCGAATATTTTAGTAATCGAGTATTCTACCAAAAATTCCATTGATTAATCGAGTAATCGGATAAAATGTGTTTTTGCTTAATTAAAGTGCAATATTAATTATGCAAGATAAAATAAGACTCCTGGGTCTTGTGACAGTCACGGAGGGACCGCACGTTCAACATGGACGTTACTACGCACACATACGCACAAACACACACCAAGACTGTTTGGTGATACAAGAGTTAATTGTAATTACTGATCAGAGAGTGAATGAAATACCTGTAAACTATGTGTATTGTTCCCGTGTAGCGTTTGTCCCGTGATTTTTAGAGTCCTGGTAAGAAATAATGGCAGGAATTATTGTTTCCGCTTAGGGTGGGAATCTACCATGTATTAATTGAGCGTGGGGGTTTCAGGGGCAACGTGGCCGAGTTGTTGCTGTTATTTCCTGTTTAATGTGAAGAAACCTCAAAGTAGATTAATTAAGTAGAACATCATGCCAATATGTTGCTTTCAGACTCAGTATATTTAAGGGAACATGTGTAAAGTGTTTTCTGTGAGTTTGTCCCTCCACATGTGGTAATGGTGCTGGCCACCAGTATAAATGTGAATGTCTTTGTAATGGAAAGTAGTCTGTGTTTGTTTCTGCAGTGGAGAGTGTGGCCTGAGGGTTGCAGGTATTTTATTCACCCTCTGATCAATAATTACAATAAACTTTTGTATCACCAAACAGTCTCGGTGTGTGTTTGTGCGTATTAACGTCCATGTTGAATGTGCGGTCCCTCCGTGACCGTCACAGGCCTCTTAAAATGAACAACTAAGTTTCCTTTTTTAGATTTTTTTTTTTTAAATGCATAGAATGCAATACATACGTCAAAAATAAACATTTAATTATTACCCATTGTTTCTCTGTCTGTACTTGTACTGTGAACAATGACAATAAAGTTGACAGATGAATTAAGTGCATTTAAGTGCCATTCAGTTGGGGTTTAAAATAAAGCATTTTCTGAGATGCACATTAAACACATAAAACATTAATTTAATTTATCTTTTAATTATTGAAAATTAACTTAACTTTTTGGTAAACAAAGGGGATTTACTATTAAAAATAAAACATGGAAGAAATGTTGTGTGATTAAACCTTTAAAAAAAAATAATAATGTTTGATTTTTTTTTTTTTTTAGTGGTAGGCTATGTACATTCTGCTGAACAATAGTCTTTAGCCGGACTTTTATTTTGACAGGTTGATGTACCTTTACAGTTCTGTGTATGTGATGTGACGCTAGTTTTACTCAAATCAAACGGTCAAATGCTCATGAAGTGACTGTCAGAACAGTTCTGGAGATGTTGTTCATGTGTTCACGTCCTTATTTAGTGAGACAGCAGACGCTGAAATCACCGCGAGCGTCACGCGCGCTTCAGTGTGTGTAAATAAAGGAAGTCGCGCTTCTGCTCCATTCATTAACACAGACACGCAGAACATGCAGGATTCATATTTAAATAGTCTGTTCCGGCTTAATATTTACAGATATTAGTCCATATCGTGATTTGATGTAAGTGCAATGACCTATTTTTGATTAATTCATTCAAAATTTGGCAAATTCCGTGCCATTCCGCGTTTAACTGTAAATTCCGTTTTTATGACTGGATTCCGCAATTCCCTCCGCGTTTTCTGCATCGCGGAAATCATAGGGCCCTAGTTGTGGTTTGCCAGCTCTATCTTGCAATGGACACACGCCACAATGTTCTCTTTGCGTTTGCCCGCGCCCTTAAATCAAAACACTGCTGACTCCTTGCAGTATGCGACTTCGGACGCAGCGCTTGTGTCTCCTTCCGCTTTGTGGGTGACGTAAACGCATTGTGTCACATTAAAAAAATCATTGAGAAAGAACCTGACGTGAGATTTAAATTAAATTAAAAGAGGCTTCGAGGCAGAGGAATTTGCCTCGATCAATTTTTGTAATCAAGTTACTCGAGGAATCGTTTCAGCCCTACCTTAAACACAACAAAACAGTCCTACATTAGCAACTGCTGACGTTCACCATTTTCACCAGTTTGCACCTTTCTAATGTAAGTCTATGAGGATCTGTGTGTTGTAGTTTTAGATGCAATTTTATGGAAATTACCCCCAAAAATACAATTTGAATATAATTTAAAGCACCCAATGTCACTTAATTTACATATTTATTGGGGTCATAGTAGAGGTGATATTAAAGTGCCCCATTATGCCATTTTCAGTATTGCCTTTCATGCAGTGTGTAATGTAGCTGTATGTGAATGTTAACGATCTACAAATTTGCGAAGCCAAAAGTGCACAATAAATAAGGTTATTGTCTCCCAAAAGGAAGAATAAACTCTGAACAGCCTGAACGAGTCGTCAGTACTCGTTCTGTGATGGCTACACGTCACAGGGTAATACATTTGCATAATGCTATGTTCAGTGTCATGCCCTCAAACACTGTAGCTTGTTTGTTTTCATTTCTGAAAGATTAGGCTGCAAAGAATCAGTTATCAAAATACATTTTCCACTGTACCACAGCAGTACAACCCCAATCTTTTTTGTGTTCCCATCATTTTAATGACAACTGCTTTTCTAATTATCTTATTTTCTATCGAGCGTTCAATATGGAACTATGGCAATGGGTGTAATATTTCAGACACGCGCTGTGCACAGTTGACCAATCACAACAGACTGGGCCTTCAAATTGTTTGAGAATCGTTGGAAAATGAGGTGATATTAAATGCATATTTTGAGAAAACAAAAGCATTTTTTGACCTTGCATGCATATAAACCATACAGTCTATGATATAAACCTGTTGTAGGAGACTCCCAAAACAATATAAGGAACCTTGAAAATGGCATAATAAGGGGCACTTTAAATAAAGGTCTCATAGTACCATAGTGAAATTGTTAACTTAATATGTAAATGTTAGGAACAATACTGTTAACTTTTCTTTTATCAATTGACTTTGAGAAGTGTCTGTCTCGATTCTGATGTCTGCAGTTTTTAATCATGTTACTCTATAATTTCACAATTTTTTATTTATTTAAAGGGATTGTTCACCCAAAAATGGAAAAATTGTCGTTATTTACTCACCCTCATGTTGTTCCAAACCTGAATTACTTTTATTTTCTCATCCTTTTTGTCCTTCCATGGAAATAAATGAAATCGGTTCATCAACTAAAGCAATCATTACATTCCAGAAAATCATATGGATTGTTTTAACAATGTCTTTATGAACTTTTTTATGTATCAAAGTTTTGGTGGAATAGACTTTTAATGGAGAGATAGAACTCAGATTTCATAAAAAAAAAAAAAAAACATAAATTTGTGTTTCGAAAGATGAACTAAAGCCATACAAGTTTGGAATGACAGGGTGAGAAAATGATGACAATTCATCTCATTTTAGGTGAAATGATGACAGATAAAAATGCTTGGCAATGTTGCACTTCGTTCCATTCCACAAGAATGATATCCAGTTACTTCATGAGCATATTTTACTGAAAAAAAAAGCATATTTTAAAAGAAAAAAAAAAAAATCACATGGTTCACAGAAATCACCTGCTTATTCCTGTGGGATGCTGTGTAAGCATTGCCTGCATGTGAACAGTAATGAAGGTCAATTTGGAGGTATTCAATGCTATTGGTTGCTAGAGATTTTTCATACCCTACTACAGATGACAGATGCTGTTTAAGTGCTATCTTTTGCCCTTTTGTGATTTTAACTGCTTAGCAACAGCAAACTGAGGGTCAGTGTTTACCACAGTGTGGTTCAAATACAAACAATCTTTTCTATTACTATACTAAGAGATAAGGGTTACAGTTTTTTATCAAATTTAAGGGTCAAGCCTAAATCAAAGTCTGACTGATACTAACAATACTGGCAAGATATCTATCAACACAATCCCTGGTGCCGGCCATCCCGAGTAACTGAAACAACATCTCATACTGTCCTTCTGCAGCAAAGTTTCCAAATGTGCAGCCAATCCCACTTGAATTCACAGAAAACCAGCCGCCCTTGTTTTGTTTTCCTCGATGACAAAAGCAAATGGATTTCAGCCAAAATGTAAATTTATAAACTGAGGAGAGATCGGAATTTCGACCGCAGAACAAACAAAATGGCTGTAGTCAAAAGGAAGAAAAAATTAAACGAACCTCCTCCCCTTGTAGCTTGCTGCCAAAAGGTGTTCTTGTTCTGATATTTGGTTTGGAACGGTTGCCAAAAATTAGATATGTCCTTGGATATCTCCCTCTTTCCTTTGTCTCCTGTCAGGACTTGGCTGTCCTCCAGTGCAACTAGCCACAGCCAGGAACAGAGAGGAGCTCCATTCACACACATAAACATCACTTTGGATTTATCCTTTGCTCAAATACTGCGGCCCTTTTGTGTAACCGTATACTCAATATACGGATACAATAGGATTTCAATAGAAATCTTTTTGTGGGCAAGCGCTCCATAAGTAGATGTGTTTGTGTTTTGATAAAGGTGTTCAGTCTTCATCTGACCTGGGTTCTTCCATTGGCTTTCTATGAAACAATGAAGACATACTAACAGTTCCTCTTCCATGCTGAAACAGCTATACAGTGATACAGTCATAGTCAGCACCACAGCACTCAAATCAAGATTTTATATTCTCCTAAAACTTCCTAACTCTATAAAGCCTCCTGACTGTACATCATCGATTCAGTGCAACTATTTAATAAGGCCTCAGTGAGAATAAAGGTTTAACCAATGCTTCAAACCAAACTCTGATGCAACCAAAGCATTGATTTCTCTCAAATTAGGCCAAATGCCAGATTTGTCTTTATATTACTCTTCAGAACTTCCATATATGTGCTAACCGAAGCATAAATATTGAGATCATGTCTTTATTAAGCAGCAACACATGACAAATTATTATTATTATAAAAATTATTCTGAACATTCATTAACCTTAGGTATTCCAATATTTAATAACAAGTTGTTCAAATTGAAAGTTATTATTTAATGAGCTAACATGAATTATTTTTGTTACAAGAAAAAAAAACTAACTAGTTTTTTAAAACTAAATTTCAATACCTTGATAATATCGTTTACCGTGATAAAAGCATTAGCAATTAATTGCAGCAGAAAAATTTTATACCGGCATATCCCTAATTGAGACACTAAGCAAAATATTTATTTTGTAAATGATGATACAAAATAATTTTTGGGTGAACAGTCCTTTTAAGGTAAGATATTAAAAGCATATAATTTGTCTTGCATCCTCAAATGGCATCAGTCTCCTAGAGGTTGTGTCATAATTAAAGTTGGTATTAAATGGAAGTTGGGTAGATATAAACAGTAGTCCATTACTGATTACAATTTACATGAGAAAACTTTTGATTGTAGAAAAATTTGATTGTAGTTAGTAACCTAATCCATTATTATAATCAGACCAGTGCTTTAAGTGGGCCGGTACGCGGCGGTACGCGGCGGTACGCGGCGGTACGCGCCGGTACTCAGTACCGCCACTTCCAAATATAGCTCTTGAGCGTACCGCCACCTCTCCGTGCACCCAGAACGTGCTTTTAGCATACCAGTACGCTCATTTGGACATCTGTTTTAATAGAGGTTTTAATCCTTTGCCAACGCAAGCTAAGGGTAATCTAAGGGTATTTTATCAAAATCCTTTTGCACATTATATTTATGTTTCAGTAGCTCTTTCTAAGGGTATTTTTTCAAAATCCTTTGGCACATTTTATTTATGTCCAGTAGCACTTTCTAGCTCAAGCAAATCCACAAACTAATAAAAGGATTTAGTATTTTTTATAAGGTCGTCTGTTGACTGCTGTATATAAAACCCCTTCAATATAGTTGTTGTTACCTCAGGGGATGGAGGGAGTCATAAAAAAAAATAAAAAAAAATAATATATATATATATATACAGGGTGCGATTTGCCGGGGGGGTGCGTGGGATTTCCCCCTTTCTGGTCCATGTATCCCTGCCCCCGCCCACGGCGCTATCTGATTGGTTACACCTTACGAGTAATAGCCTATCAACACTTGCGAGACGGTTGAAGCCGGTCCGCTGAGCAGTGGAGT